>NW_020664447.1:60202605-60280944 GCF_002925995.2 Terrapene triunguis
GGCAGGCTGGACGACGGCCGAGGCAGGGGGCAGGGCAGGCTGGACGATGGCCGAGGCAGGGGGCAGGGCAGGCTGGACGACGGCCGAGGCAGGGGGCAGGGCGGGCTGGACGACGGCCTAGACAGGGGGCAGGGCAGGCTGGAAGACTGCCGAGGCAGGGGGCTAACAAACAGAGGCAGAGGATTGCCCAGACAGGCAGCCACCCGAGGCCGGGGGATGATCCAGAGAGTGAGCAGCCGAGAGGAGCAGCTGGATAGGCGGTCAGGTAGCCTGGAGAAGTTGCCAGATGGGCAGTCAGGCAACTGGGAGATGGGGCCAGTTGGGCGGTCAGGCAGCCGGGAGAGGGTGTTGTCCAGCCGAGACAAGGAACCAGCTGGCCGGGCAGACAGCAGGGATAGGGGGCAGTCAGGAAGCTGGGAGAGGGGCCCCGTCATGCGGGCTGATAGCCGGGAGAGGGGTCCTGTCATGCGGGCTGAAAGCTGGGAGAGGGGTCCTGTCAGGCGGGCAGGAAGTCGGGAGAGGGGTTCTGTCAGGCGATCAGGTAGCCGGGAGAGGGAAATGGGCAGGCCTGAAACAGGCAGTATTGATAAACCAATCCACCTAGGAGACAACTCAGAGAAATTATCTCTGTATCATCGAGAGGAACCAACAAGGGCTCCCTGGAGTCATGAAGAGGAGAGAATGCAAGAGGAACCTTCATTGGATAGACGAAATGCCCGTCCTTTAGAGCGCGAACAATTGGATGATTGGGAAAGAGATCGATATTGGAGAGAACGTGACACAGATATTCGGGATGATCACCTGGATCCATATGATAGAGATGACAGGTTACCACTGCATCTTTCATTGCCTCCACTGTCACCTCTTCCTCCTCTACCTCCTTTGTCTTCTGATCTTGACAGACGAGACACTTGGTGGGATGATTGGGAAAGGCCCAGGGAGAGGGAGTTGGATAGAGATCTGGATAGGATTGGAAGACCCTTGGATATTTATGATCGAGAATTTGATAGAGAATGGGACAGAGATTACTTGAGACCTCTGGATGACAGAGATACACCGAGTCATGACCTGGACATTCCTCCTCTTCCACCTTTGCCACCACTTCCACCTCTGGACAGGTACCGTGAGGACCGGTGGAGAGAGGAAAGAGACAGGGATCTCTATGATAGAGACCTCCGAGACAGGGGGGAGTTGAGGATCCGAGAGTATCCAGAGAGGCGTGATACATCGAGGGAGAAGCAAGATTACCTTCCTGAAAGGACTGACTGGGAGAGGGAACGGTTGTCGGATAGATGGTATCCTGATGAAGCAGACAGACTACGACCTTTGGAGGATCAGCTTGATCCATCCTTTCCACCACCACGTTCATCTGACGTGCTGGGAGCAGAGCCAAACCTGGACCCTGAACAGTCACTTGGAGGGGTAATGGTCCTTAGTCAAAGGCAGCATGAAATAATCCTCAAGGCTGCCCAGGAGCTGAAAATGCTTCGGTGAGTTAGCTAATCTTGTAATTTTTTTAGGGAAAAAAGTTGCTAATTTATCTGAACTAATCCTTGGAATTGTATTAAATACTGTCAAGTAGGGTCACAGGATTTGCTTTATCAGTTTAGACAATTATTGCATCTGTTCTGGTATTATGCCTCTTGCAGTTGCCAATACATGATGCTTCAGGGAGCTGCCCCTAGGCCGGCTGATCATTTAAAACCCATTCAATTGTACTTTTTAAACTCATTCAATTGTACAGTACTGTGTGGAGGGCAATAATTTCCTTTCTCACCCCCAGATGTGATGAATGTTTGGCTTGAAGCATATGGATTTCTTATTCTGTGCAAATCCCAAGATATTACTATCTTCATTTTCCTTTAGTCCATTTCAATTATCACTATATTTTAACTGAACCCAGATACTATGAGGATGAGAACATTGCAAATACCTAGGATGTAGGCAGAAGCAGGGTTGTGAAGATCTGTAAAGATGAGGGCAAAAAACTTTAACTTGATATAAAAGTTAAGAAGAAGCTAAGAAAGGAGTGACATGGATGAAGAGTGCCTGAAGATGACTTTTGCATTCTGAATACTTTTGAGGTAAGTGATACAGAAATTAGCAAGGGCAGAGAGGAGGTGGTTAGAGTAGTGAAAATGAAAAAGAACCAATGCATGTGTAAGAGTTTTGTTCATAAGAACAGAGGAAAGATCATATTTTTTTAGATAACTTACAGGAAATACTAGCAGAAATTTACCAATATGTGAGGAAGGAAGATGCATGGAAAATCACACACAACTAGTAAGCCTGAGTGACTTGGAGGCTGCAGTTTTTACAACGTCAGTGGAAAAAGAAGAGGAAGGTGTTTGGGGAAAGATGAGGAACTTGTTTTGCCCTATTCAGTTTGTGTCGAGGAGCAAGCATACTGGATAATATTAAGTAATCAGATCTGCAAAAATGTACAGGTGACCCCAAAAATTAAATCTATCAAATGGGTCACTTAATCTGAGTCAGCATGGCAATACTACTGGTTTGTAGACTGCCTCACGACCCTGGCTTCTTATTGGACCCAACAGGTTTATTAACCAGCCTTGTAGCAGAGTCTCCATGACTCCTTGACTACGGAGATTTAAGTATCCATGTGAATAATACCTCCAGCACCTAGGACTAAGATTTTATATTCAGTTTATTATGAGTTTCTGTCCCCACACACACTAAACCTGATCTTTAGTCTAGGTTGTAGTGTAGACATAGGTAACGTAATCCTGGTCAGCAACTTCCTGGTCAGACAATCTTCTTCTCCAGAGAGGAGTTGCGGTTCTCTCTCTCACCAGGCAGACAAATTGACTGTGCTGGTCTGCCCTTGGAGATTCATGACCTCAGCAAGCTTCCAAAACATTCTATTGGAGAATTTTATCCAACCATAGAATCAGGGTGCTGATGGTCTCTATAACCACCTGTTGTCCAGTAGCTTTAACATGACTGCTGAGCAAGGAATTCCTGTAGTCCTATGCTGCAGACTTTAGAGAAGCCAATAAATCCTCTACACAATAGCAGATGCAAAATTTCATCCAAAAGAACTTTTCAGCATAATGCCTGGATAGATTTTATCTAGTCATAGCTGTATAATGCAGAGCATAGAATTTCACCCAGTAATTCCTGCAGTCGAGGGAATTTTTTACTACTATCAAGACCAATAACTTGTTGAGTTAGATCCTATCTATTAGAAAGACATCCAGGTTGAATTTTCAAAAGTGCCCAAGTGAGTTAGGCACCTAAGTCCCTTTGACTTTCAGCCAGTCTTGATTTAAAGACTCCAGATAATGAACTAACCATTTTCCTTGATAATCTGTTCTAGTGTTTTACTATTTAAAAGTTGTCTTGTTTCCAGTTTGAAGTTATCTAACTTCAACTTCCAATTATTGCATCTTGCTATGCTAGTGCTAGGTTAAAGAGTTCCATAAAGTCTAATGTTTACTTCCAGTGTAGGTACTTAAAGACTCTGATCTAGTACCTCTTAAGTCTGTGCTCATAAGTCTCTCAATGTAAAGCATGTTTTCCAGACCTCAGATTAATTTTTGTTGTACTTCTCTGAACCCTCTCCAATTTTTCACAATCATTTTTAAAGTTTAGACCTCAGAATTAGACACAGTTTTCCAGTAGCGATCTCACCTGTGCTGTATGTGAAGTTGATATCAACTCTCTATGTATTTAACATTTCCCTGTTTATGCATCCAAGGATTGGGTTAGCTTTTTTGCCACAGCTTCACACTGGAAGCTCATGTTCAGTGGATTATCTACTGACCCTTAAGTCCTTTTCAGAGTTACTGCTTTCCTGAGGTTTCCACCTCTCACTATCATGCGCACGTGTCCAGTAAATATGGCTGCCCACATTCTTTGTTCCTAAATGTAGTTCTGCTCTCCTTAGTATTTGCCACCCCACCAATTTTTGTGTCATCTGCAAATTGTATCAGCTATGATTTTATATTTTCTTGCAATTTATTGGTAAAAATACTGAACAGAGTTGAACTGAGAACTGATCCCTGTGGGACTCTTGTAGAGTCGTCCTAATTATTGATGATTCCCTGTTAACAATTATGTTTTGAGATCTATCAGTTAGCCAGATCTTAATCCACTTAATATGGATTATTTTAGTTTTGTACAGTGCTTATTTTTTTATCATAGTTCCTGACTGCCTTCCCTCATTTGAAATCTAGCATCACCCAGTGTGAAGAACTTTGTAAAGTATACCGAGAAAAGATTGACTGGATCAAAGATAGCTTCTCCAGTTCTTAGAAATCATATATGTACCCCTCTTGGTTGGTGGCAGCCAGTCAGGAGCACTTGAATCTACTGCTCACATAGAATAGAACATTAACACCTCCTTCAGAGATGGCAGCCTATCAACCTTCCTGAAACATGCAGTCGTCCGGGGTGTGTTCAAGAAACCATCACTTAGTGTCAATGACTTTGCCCATAACCTTCCCTTCCCAGGCAAAGTGATTGACGCATTGGTGAAAAGCCATCTCCAGCAGCACTTGACCTCTGCTAATATCTTAGAACCTTCCCTGACAGATTTTAGCCCAGCATATGGAACAGAAACTGCACTGGTCACACTGATGGAAAATCTCCTCTTATCCAAAGACAATTGGCACACATACATGCTGATATTAGATCTGTCTGCAGCCTTGACCAGCACCCTTTAATTATGAAGTGCTGATGACTCATCTGAGTGACCTGGTGAGGAGCAGAATTGCATTAAATTGGCTTCCCTCATTCCTGTCGTGTCATGTGGGCTATTGCACTTCCTAGAGAGATTTCACATGAGGACTCTCTCGGGGTTTAACTTGTTTATCCTTCTATTCAACTTTACCACCCTTTATTAAATTGTTACAATTCTAGAGAAGATTTGAGATACTACGGTCCCAATGCCAACAATATGCAGATGTCAGCTAGCTGCAAATCTTCTGTAGACAATGCCATCATCTAGATATCTCAGTACGTGAGAGAGCACTGCTGCTGAATGAAAAACAGTTGACTAAAACAAAACCTGGGAAAGACAGAGGTGATATTGGTGGGAAGAGGAAAATGCTTTGAAGAACTTGCCAAAGTTTAGCATGGTCCTCAAGTTTTTAAGATGCTTGTAAGAGAAAGTATCTTTTTTTCTGTTTCTTGTACAGTGTTCAGTACATCACTGGCACTTAGTAAATAACTGAAGATGTCTACCTTTTCAGTTGTTACAGTGATACACAGTCTTGGGATGCTACTAGACGCCTCAGTGTCCGTAGATTACTGGATGATGACAGTAGCAAAATATGCTTTTTATTACATCCTTGGCTAGTCAGGCGCATGGCTTCTTAGATGTGGATCCGTCCACGGTGATCCAAGTAGCTATCACTGAAAAACTCAACTATTCTAATGCGCTGTACCTGGGGTTGAATGTGTGAAGGCAAAAAAAAACCCCCTCACCTGCTGGTTCAAAATGTAGTGGTCCACTTGTTAGGCAACAGAGCCTGATGAGAGTTTGCCACTTCAGTTCTCTGCTCACTTCAGTGGCTCTCTGTCCACGTCCAAATCCAAATTTAATAAACCAGGGCCCAGCCAACTGATGATCTCAGAGATTGCCCCTTTCCATGCATCCCATAGCAAAAGCTTTGTTCATCATGTAGTCAGCCCACAGCTCCAAAATGAGATTGATGCAGGATTTTACTATCTGCATAATGAAATATAAAACAACCATTATCACAAGAATCCTGAAGAATGGCCGAGCAACAATAAACAGCAAAACATTCCTCCAAACCGTTTTCCAAAATCCCTTACCACTGGAAACATTTGGAGGTGCCCTAATGGTGTAATATAAAGAGAGAGAAAGCTTGGATGATGCACAGGTACCATGGGTATGGGTTCATCATGCACATTTGTAGGAAGGAACATCAAAAAAGGAAGAGATAAACTTATAAATTGGAATGTAAATGAATGAGGTCTTTCAGGGAAGAGTGTAGAAAGAAGAGGAATAGACCTAAGAATAGAGTGTCATGGTTTTCCTTCCAGAGGGAACAGGAAGATCAATGAGGAAGCAGTATTTGGTAAAGACAAAGGCCCAGCGAGTGGGGTGCCCCACTTTCCTGCATCTGCCATTGCACCCCTTAGGGTGATAATCGCACAAGCTGGATTTTATACTAAAATGATGAACAGTTACTGTTGACATTTGTAATCCTTAGGTTTCAGTTAAAAACACATTGAAATGAATGGGGACATTTTCTACCTCTTTCAAAGCTGTTTTATTTTCACACTCATAAAGATAGTATACCTTTTATTCCCATATGGAAGGTTTTAATTGCAACCAGAAGTGCTAGAAATGTAATTTTCAAAAAGTGAATGGAAGTTATGATTCTGAAGAATTTAATCTGTCATGGGAACTGGTTTAATACACCAGGTTGTCAGCGACTTTGTCACCTGTGCTTTAGAGAATGGTGTTTAAGGCCTAATAAACTGATACACTGAAACAAGAAGGCTTCATATGTGAAACAGATTCTCTCTACAGCACCAAAGAAAGGGTTCAATTAAAGAAGATTCTGTTGACTGTTTTCCTCAGTTTTAAAGTTAACACTGGGGAAGTCACCCTTTTGTATCAAACCATACTGAGAGTTGTTTTCTACCTTACACTGACTCTTCTCATTGCGTACTTCAGAAGGAGCAGATCATAAGCAGAACATTTCAGCGTAAGTGGCTTGAAATTGATAAGACTCCTTCTGATGATGGTTTGAGACAGAAGCAGTAGTAGAAATGTAGAGAATAGCTTTTCTCAACTTCAGGTGTCTTCAACTAGATCTGTTCTCAGGTATCAGTTGTGTGTTGATCTGGATATGCCAACCAATGCATTTTTCCAAAGCCAGGTGTTAGGAACACTGGATGTTAGGGGAGCTCCGAGTTGCTGCAGCCGTTATTATTTATTGTTTGTATTGAGGTGGCACTTAGGAGTCCCAGTCATGGACCAGGACCCCATTGTGCTAAGCACCCTACAAACACACAACAAAAAGATGGTCCCTGCATCAGAGAGCTCACAATCTAAGTCAAGTCTCTCCCAGTATGCTGGCTGTTGGGGTGCTACCAGCTGCTTGTGTCATAGCTTATCCCAGACGTAAACTCTGTAGTGAATAATGATTCTTAATGCTACTACAATATATTTTGTTGGTGTACGTATTGGTTCCCTTTTTTTTTTTTTAACAGCGCATTTATGCCACAGAATGGTAACACTTTTTTTTATGTACAGGGAACAAAAAGAACAGCTGCAGAAGTTGAAAGAGTTTGTGCCTGATCCCCACCTGCCATCACAGGAAACTTCTAGATCACAAACCACAACTACAAGGCCACGTGCCTTTCAGGTAAATGAAATGCTGATGATAATTCACCTGGGTGTGAACATTAGTTCAAATCTGGAATCTAGCTAAAATAGGTATTTCCTGGCTTCTGACGGTGAGGCAAAGCAAACTGAGGTAGGTACCTCATAAAATAATACTTCGCACTTAGTCAAATCTCGCAAAACTGTACTTTGGTAACCTACAAACCCAAATGGAAAAAGAACTTTTGAGCTTGTAGTTGATTGAAACACAAGCCAGTGAGATTCTGCTGCTGTGTTGGGGGCAAGAGTAATGTGTCTCATGACATGCTTCTCATAGACCGGGGGGAACATGACATACTTTTTCCAGTGTGGGAGCACCATATCAATTCCTAGCATGCCCCAGGCATTCAGGTTATCCCCTGAAGGAGGAGTAGGGCATTTATAATTGTCTGATGGTTCTAGTGTTCTTCCCCAGCACTGATTGGGCCACAAACCTCACTTACCTGCACTGGACTCTCCCTTTCAGTAGTTCAGATTAGTGAAGTTCTATTGTACATTTGTTTGATCCAGTATTCTTGGATTTTTGTATGTGTGTGTTTCACATACTTGTTAATCTGAAGTATTTATATGGATCAAAGTGGTTCAGTTATGTACAGGGAGGATAGGAGAAGATACCTTAATTTTACACTTTTAAAAAGTTAAACTAAGAAGTTTTGCCCCATCACCCAGATCACTCTGCTTGAACACTGTATACCTTTCCCCGTCCCTCATCTCTTTGTCTTTTTAGATCAGAGGTTCTCAAACTGTAGTCCATGGACCACTAGTGGTCCGTGAGCTCCATTAAGGTAGTCCGCGGATAGTTCCCTCTAAGGTGCACGCCTAGACGGCCGCACATGAAAGAATGAAGGGCCACCCACCTAATTAGTGGAGCCGCTTAGGTGTGGCTCCACTAATTAGGTGCCTGGACCCTGGAGAAGGCGCACATGTAAGGTGAGGTGGTGGCCTTGGGGGGAATAAGGGATAGGTGGGAGGGGGCAGTGGGCTGAGAAGAGGGGGTGGGGGAATTTGGGACATGCAGGGCTGTAACAGTCAGAGAAAGAGGGGACTTTCCCCAGCTCCAGGGCTGCGGCTGCCAGGGAGAGATGGCCCTCCTTCCCAGCCTCAGCTCGGCTGCAGCCGCGGTAGACCCCCCTCCTTCCCAGCCCCAGCTCGGTGGCTGATGGGGCGGGGGAGAGAGGGCACATCCATCGCATTAGAAAGGTAAGACTACTGATATTAAAATATGAATTGTGTGCTTTTATTTATAGAACAAAAAAAGTTAATTATTAAGTTTTTTTTTATATAGCACTTTTATCTAAAGCGCTTTACAATAGTTAGCTAATGGTATAAACAACATTTGGAAAGATCATTAAGTGGTCCACTGAGACCCTCAGCAATTTTCAAGTGGTCTATGGGGGAAAAAAAAGTTTGAGAACCACTGTTTAGATTATAAACTCTTTGGAGCAGGGACTGTCCCCTCCTTTGTTTGGAAAGCACCCAGTGAATAATGGGTATAATAATATACTGCTTAAATCACACATACTGCTTATACTGTTTGAATCACTTTACAAACATGACCGAATCCTATCAGCACCTCCGTGAAGTAGGTAAATAAATATTAGACACTGATTGACAGAAGAGCATGAAATCCTCTGACCCATTTTCTTCTAGATAGTCTGTTTTCCAAATGTTAAAGCAACTCTACTTCTGTGTTTCTCAGCAACCTGTGGCACAGGCTCTGTGTAGGAAGCTAGAAGAGTCATTTTTTCTTCAGTGTACACAAACTGTGCTTTCCATGTGTAGGCCTGACTTGACCTGAGTAATTGGACATGGGTGAGGCCTCATTTCTTGGGAGACAGGATCAGGGAGATAAATGGATCAGCAGGCTGGAAACAAAATGTCTGTACTAGCTTGAGAGGTCATCTAGTCCAGTCCCCTGCACTCATGGCAGGACTAAGTATTATCTAGACCATTCCTGACAGGCGTTTGTCTAATCTGCTCTTTAAAATCTCCAATGATGGAGATTCCACGACCTCCCTAGGCAATTTATTCCAGTGCTTAATCATCCTGACAGTTAAGAAGTTTTTTCTTAATGTCTAACCTAAACCTCCCTTCCTGCAATTTAGGCCCATTGCTACTTGTCTTATCCTCAGAGGTTAAGAAAAACAATTTTTCTCCGTCCTTCTTGTAATAGCCTTTTATGTATTTGAAAACTGTTATCATGTCCCCCCTCAGTCTTCTCTTTTCCAGATTAAACAAACCCAGTTTTTTCAATCTTCCCTCATAGGTCATGTTTTCTAGACCTTTAATCATTTTTGTTGCTTTTCTCTGGACTCCCTCCAATTTGTCCTCATCCTTCCTGAAATGTGGTACCAAGCACTGGACACAATACTCCAGTTGAGACCTAATCAGCACAGAGTAGAGCGGAAGAATTACTTCTTGTGTCTTGCTTACAACACTCCTGCTAATACATCCCAGAATGATGTTTGCTTTTTTTTCAACAGTGTTACACTGTTGACTCATATTTAGCTTGTGGACCACTATGATCCCCAGATCCCTTTCCGCAGTACTCCTTCCTAGGCAGACATTTCCCATTTTGTATGTGTGCAACTGATTGTTCCTTCCTAAATGGAGTACTTTGCATTTGTCTTTATTGAATTTCATCCTATTTACTTCAGACCATTTCTCCAGTTTGTCCAGATCATTTTGAATTTTAATCCTATCCTCCAAAGCACTTGCAACACCTCCCAGCTTGGTATTGTTTGCAAACTTTATAAGTATACGCTCTATGCCATTATCTAAATCATTGATGAAGATATTGAACAGAACCGGACCAAGAATTGATCCCTGCAAGACCCCACTTGTTATGCCGTTCCGGCATGACTGTGAACCACTGATAACTACTCTGGGGGAACGGTTTTCCAACCAGTTTTGCACCCACCTTATATCTAGGTTGCATTTCTCTAGTTTGTTTATGAGAAGGTCATGTAAGACAGTATCAAAAGCTTTTCTAAAGTCAAGATATACCACGTCTACCGCTTCCCCCATCCACAAGGCTTGTTCTTCTTCGAGTGCTTGTTCACGTCCATTACACATTAGGTGTGCGCGCGCCGCGTGCACGAACACCGGAAACTTTTTCCCTCAGCGGCTCCCGTCGGGCCCGCAGGGTCTCCCTTCCTGCCAGAGCGGCGCCCCGCCCTCGCGTATATATATCCCTGCCGGCCCGACCCTCCCTCAGTTCCTTCTTACCGCCCGTCTGAGAGTGTCCCTTAGCATAGTGATTAGTGATAGTTATCAGTTGGTTATAGTTAAGTGTTAAGAGTTTAGTGTTAAGTAGTAGTAGTTAATCAGTTCCTCACAAAGACCTAAACCTCTTTGTGATAGGTGTTTGGCCAACCCCAGCACCGGCCCTGGGCGGCGGGGCATGCCGCACGCCCAAGGCTTCAAGGCTTGTGCCACGTGCCTCAGGCCTATGCCATTGAGCGACCCGCACGAATCGTGTCTCCATTGCCTCGGGGAAGCACACCAAAAGGAGCGCTGTAAAATTTGTAAGGCTTTCAAGCCCAGGACTAAGAAAGAGAGACTTTCGCCTTAAACAGCTCCTCATGGAGGCGGCGTTACAGCCCTCCTCTTCCGCGGCACCGTCGACCTTGGTGCGGAGTGCCCAGGCATCGGTCCGCGATCCGACACCGGCGGTGCAGACTAAGCCTACGGTGCCGTCGCGGCGGGAACACGCCCGGCACCGGTCCTCTTCGCCGGCTAAGTCAAAGGGCCAACCCAAGGCCCGGGGTCGCTCCCCACACAAGAAGGTAGCACCAGCGAAGACCGCAAGTGCTGCCAAGGCCATTACGGCCCTGACACAGATCCCGGTGCCAGTGGCTCCGGCGCCGAAAGGCCCGTTGAGCCCCGGGATAAGCGCGTCGAGTGAGGAGGAAGGGCTGGAGGAACTGTTGAAACAGCCCTCCACCCCGGACACATTTGAGGCAGCAAAGGACCTCATTGAATTGTCCGCGGAAGGCACCCTCCGCGCTACAGACATTCCGCCGCGACTGCCGTCCAAGGGCAAGCCGGTGATGATGCGCCCATCTCGGTCTCCATCTCGGCACGGCGCAGGTCCCGGTCAAGCTCCGCCTCGGTGGACTCCCGGCTTCCTGCTGCGCAGCGGGCCGCACAACACTCGGGCCCCAGCGCGCATGAGGCACCATCCCAGCAGCCCGGCTCGAGCAGGCACCGGGACGCTTCGGTGGCAAGGTTCCCAAGACCGTCCTCCCGCAGCCGTTCCCGGTCCCGCGGTCAACGGTACCGTTCCAGGTCCAGATCTGCACGGCGCTACTCACGGTCCCGGTCTCGAAGGCACCGCTCTCCGACCCCGGACCGGCACCGCCGTGGCCTTCTAGGTCACCGTCCATAGTGTCGGAAGAGGACTCGGGCCTTTCGAGCAGATATGGCCACAGGGCGCAAGCCGCTAGAGAGCACGACGCCTCTTGGCATCCACACTGGAACCATCCTGGGCAGTGGCCATTTTGGACCCCGTGGGCCTACCACCAGCAGGGCCCTCCGTCCAGAACCTCGAGATCGGGCCCCTCGGGACACCGGTCCCGCTCCCCACGGTGCCGCACTACCTCCCGCAAGGAGGCCACGGTCTCCAGGCCGCCAGATACGGAGAGGGCTGACTCGGCACGGAGCCCGGCACCGTCCCAAGCCCATGGCAGGGAACGCACCCCGGAGGGCCACCCCGCTGATGAGGAGTTGCAGGAGGACGAGGACACGCAGAAGGCCATGACCTCCTCCTCCTCACCGGACGAAGCCGTGGCGGGCACAACAGTGTCCGGCCCTCCCCCGATTGACCATCGGGCACACCAGGACCTGCTCCGACGGGTAGCCCTCAGTTTGGGGTTGCAAGCAGAGGAGACAGTTGAGCAGGAGGACCCGATGGTGGACATTCTAAGCCTGGAGGGTCCCTCCAGGATCGCGCTCCCGCTTATAAAGACAGTACAGTCAAACTATAAGACTGTATGGCAGACGCCAGCCTCCTCTGCACCGACGGCAAGGGGCGTAGAGAGAAAGTAGTTTGCCCCATCCAAGGGGTTTGACTTCCTGTTCTCCCATCTGGCCCCCTGTTCGCTGGTCGTTTCTGCGGTCAACGAACGGGAACGGCATGGCCAGCAGGCTCCAGCCCCCAAGGCCGAGGAAGCGAAAAGGTTGGACTTGTTCGGCAGAAAGGTCTACTCGTCCGGAGGCCTCCAGCTGCGGATCGCAAACCAGCAGGCGATCCTCAACAGGCACAATTTTAACTCCTGGGCATCAGTGTCTAAGTTCAAGGACGCCTTGCCTCAGGGCTCACAACCCGAGTTTGCGGCTATAGTAGACGAGGGAAAGGCAGTAGCCAAAACCTCCTTGCAGGCCTCACTTGACTCTGCTGACGCGGCCGCGAGGACTATCGCGTCCGGCGTGGTAACGAGACGCTCGGCATGGCTGCAGGCCTCTGGCCTTCCCCCTGAGGTGCAAAACACCCTCCAAGACCTTCCGTTTGAAGGTTCAGGCTTGTTTTTGGAGCAAACAGATGCCAGACTACATGGTCTTAAGGACTCTCGGGCTACCCTCAAGTCTTTGGGGATGCACACCCCAGTGACACAGAGGAAGCCATTCAAGCCCCAACCTCCACAGAGGCAGTACCATCCTCGTCCTCGGCAGGAACCATACCGTAGGCGGGGCAGGGATAATAGGCGTAGGCGCAACAATACACCTAGCCAAGGCCAAAATCAGGGCCAAAACAAACCGCAGCCGGGGAACAAACAAGGATTTTGAAGCTGCGATCGAGGACAGCGTACCCACCCCTATTCCGGATCCCCCCCTGTGTTTCAGGGACCGCCTGTCCCATTTTTACCGTGCTTGGTCGCATATAACATCGGACCGCTGGGTCCTGCGCACGGTGGAGGCAGGTTACACCCTTCAATTCTCTTCACCCCCTCCTTCCCACCCCCCACCCCCGTCCCTCTTCAGGGACCCCTCTCACGAGCATCTCCTCATGCAGGAGGTTCAGTCCCTCCTCACTATGGGAGCGGTGGAAGAGGTTCCTCCGGACCTCAGAGGAAAAGGGTTCTATTCAAGATACTTCCTCATTCCCAAAGCGAAAGCAGGCATCCGTCCTATTCTGGACCTTCGCAAGCTAAACAAATACGTACTCAAACCACGTTTCCGTATGGTCTCCCTTGGTACCATCATTCCCTCCCTGGATCCGGGGGATTGGTACGCTGCCCTCGATATGAAAGATGCCTACTTTCACATCGCCATTCGCCCGGCCCATCGGCGATTCCTGCGCTTCACCATCAAACAGCACCATTTCCAATTTACGGTCTTGCCATTCGGCCTAGCAACAGCCCCACGTGTCTTCACGAAATGCATGTCGGTGGTAGCAGCCTTTCTTCGAAAGAGAAGGATGCGCGTCTACCCATACTTGGACGATTGGCTCCTGGCAGGCCGGTCGCAGGCGGAGGTTCGCTCCCATGTGACACTGGCGCTACGAGTATTTCACGAACTCGGTCTGCTAGTCAATGTACCCAAGTCATCACTGGTCCCCACGCAGAGGCTGGACTTCATAGGGGCAGTCCTCGACTCGGTGGTGGCACGGGCAAGTCTTCCCGTATCGCGGTTCCTGGCTATCCAGAACGCCGTGAGCTCCATCCAACGATTCCCCACGACCACGGCCAGATGTTGCTTACAACTCTTGGGGCACATGGCGGCCTGCACACACGTAGTCGGACACGCCCGCCTCAGGCTCCGGCCGCTGCAGCTGTGGCTGGCCCTGGTATATCGCCCCAACAGAGACCCTCTAGACATGGTCGTCACGGTCCCAGCTCGGGTATCGAACGCCCTCAGTTGGTGGCTCGATCAACAGCAGGTCTGCGCGGGGGTCCCGTTCACCGCCCCACAACCCGTTCTGACGTTAGTTACAGACGCGTCGGACCTGGGTTGGGGGGCGCACCTGGGGGACCTGCGCACTCAGGGCTTGTGGTCCAGGCAAGAAAGGTTGCTTCACATCAACCTGAAGGAGCTAAGGGCGGTTCGCCTCGCCTGCCAGACCTTTCACGCTACCATAAGAGGACACAGCGTGTCGGTTCTGACGGACAACACTACCGCCATGTTCTATATAAACTAGCAGGGCGGTTCCCGTTCCTCTCCCCTCTGTCACGAGGCACTCCTCCTCTGGGACTTCTGCATAGCCCAGTCAGTCCACCTTCGGGCTACATATCTCCCCGGGGTCCAAAACGGGTTAGTGGACCGTCTCAGTCGGTCCTATCTCATGCACGAGTGGATGTTGAGGCAGGACGTCCTGCGTTCCATCTTCCGGAGGTGGGGGTTTCCCCGGGTGGATCTGTTTGCCACCAGGGACAACAGCCAGTGCCCTCAGTTTTGTTCGTTCCAGAACCGGAGTCCAGGCTCATTGGCAGATGCCTTCGCAATGCCGTGGGGCGGGGGCCTGAGGTATGCCTTCCCCCCATTCCCGCTCATCCACAGGGTCCTCCTCAAAACCCGCAGGGACAAGGCGACAGTCATTCTCATCGCCCCGGCGTGGCCACGCCAACACTGGTTCACAACTCTGTTGGAACTGTCCAGGACCACTCCGATAGCCCTCCCCCTCCATCACGACCTCATCACCCAAGACCGAGGTCGCCTACTCCACCCAAACCTGCCGTCGCTGCATCTCACTGCATGGTTTCTCTCTGGCTGAGTGATGTGGAGCACCAGTGCTCTCAGGAGGTCCAGCAAATCCTCCTTGGTAGTAGGAAACCCTCCACAAGAGCGACCTACCTTGCCAAGTGGAAACGGTTCTCCCAATGGTGTGGGCCTCACCACATCCAGCCCTTGCAGGCCTCGATACCACTAATCCTGGACTACTTGCTGCACCTCAGGCATCAAGGCCTCGCCCCCGCTTCGATTAAGGTGCATCTGGCCGCCATATCGGCGTTCCACCCTGGGGATTTGGGGGTTTCGGTGTTCTCCAACCCCACAGTAGCCCGATTTCTCAAGGGGTTGGAGAGGGTGTTTCCCTACTCACGCCCGCCGGTATCTGCGTGGAACCTCAACCTGGTCCTCACTAAGCTCATGGGACCACCCTTTGAGCCCCTAGCCTCTTGCTCCCTCCTGCACCTCTCATGGAAGGTAGCATTTCTCGTAGCCATCACATCGGCTAGGAGGGTGTCGGAGTTGAGGGCCCTCACCTCGGAGCCTCCTTATACAGTTTTTCACAAGGATAAGGTGCAGCTAAGGCCACACCCTAAATTCCTTCGGAAGGTGGTTACGCATTTTCATATGGGGCAGGACATCTGTTTACCGGTGTTCTTCCCCAAGCCACATACGGACCCAAGCCACCGCAGCCTGCATACCCTGGATGTCCGTCGGGCTTTGGCCTTTTATCAGGACCGCACCAGGCCTTTCTGCAAATCGACTCAGCTGTTTGTTGCCGTTGCGGAGCGGATGAAGGGCCAACCCATTTCGACCCAACGCTTGTCGGCATGGATTGTGCTTTGCATACGCACGTGCTACGAGCTTGCTAACATACCGGCCCCGCAGATCAGGGCTCACTCTACTAGGGCCCAAGCGTCCTCGACGGCCTTCTTGGCACAGGTTCCACTCCAGGAAATCTGCAAGGCAGCCACCTGGTCGTCGGTGCACACATTCGCAGCCCACTACGCGATCCATCATCAGACCAGAGAGGACGCGGTGGTCGGCAGAGCGGTGCTTCAATCAGTTATTCCTTGACTCCTACCCTCCTCCAATGGTAAGCTTGCGAGTCACCTAATGTGTAATGGACGTGAACAAGCACTCGAAGAAGAAAAGACGGTTACTTACCTTCTGTAACTGTTGTTCTTCGAGATGTGTTGTTCACGTCCATTACACTTCCCACCCTCCTTCCCCTCTGTCGGAGTCACCGGCAAGAAGGAACTGAGGGAGGGTCGGGCCGGCAGGGATATATATATACGCGAGGGCGGGGCGCCGCTCTGGCGGGAAGGGAGACCCTGTGGGCCCGACGGGAGCCGCTGAGGGAAAAGGTTTCCGGCGTTCGTGCACGCGGCTTGCGCACACCTAATGTGTAATGGACGTGAACAACACATCTCGAAGAACAACAGTTACAGAAGGTAAGTAACCGTCTTTTACCCTGTCAAAGAAAGCTATCAGGTTGGTTTGACATGTTTTGTTCTTGACAGACCCATGCTGACTGTTACTTATCATCTAGATGTTTGAAAATTGATTGCTTAATTATTTGCTCCATTATCTTTCCGGTTACAGAAGTTAAGCTGACTGGTCTGTAATTCCATGGGTTGTCCTTATTTCCCTTTTTATAGATTGGCACTATATTTACCCTTTTCCAGTCTTCTGGACTCTCTCCCGTCTTCCATGACTTTTCAAAGATAATGGCTAATGGCTCAGATATCTCCTCAGTCAGCTCCCTGAGTATTCTAGGATGCATTTCATCGGGCCCTGGTGACTTGACGACATCTAATTTGTCTAAGTAATTTTTTACTTGTTCTTTCCCTATTTTAGCCTCTTCTGATACTACCTCATTTTCACTGGTATTCATTATGTTAGCCATCCAGTCACCACCAATCTTCTTGGTGAAAACCAAAACAAAGAAGTCATTAAGCACCTCTGCCATTTCCACATTTTCTGTTGTTATTTCCCCCTCCTCCCCATTGAGTAACGGGCCTTCCTTGTTCTTGTTCTTCCTCTTGTTTCTAATGTTTTCTTGTTACCCTTTATGTCCCTAGCTAGTTTGATCTCATTTTGTGCCTTGGCCTTTCTAATTTTGTCCCTACATACTTGTGTTATTTGTTTATATTCATCCTTTGTAATTTGACCTAGTTTCCACATTTTGTAGGACTCTTTTTTGATTTTTAAATCATTGAAGATTTCCTGGTTAAGCCAGGGTGGTCTCTTGACATACTTCCTATCTTTTTTGCGCAGTGGGATAGTTTGCTCTTGTGCCCTTAATAATGCCTCTTTGAAAAACTGCCAACTGCCTTCAACTGTTTTTCCCCTTAGACTTGTTTCCCATGGGATCTTACCTACCAACTCCCTGAGTTTGCTAAAGTCTGCCTTCTTGAAATCCATTGTCTTTATTTTGCTGTTCTCCCTCCTACCATTCCTTAGAACAGTGGTCTCCAAACTTTTTTGATCGCGCACCCCTATCAGTAAAAAATTTTTGAGCATGCACCCCCTGTCGCGCCGGCTCTACCATTTTTGCCAAAGGAAAAAAAAAAAAAAAAGCCGCTCGGACTCCCGCCTGATGAAGCAAAAAAAAACCAAAACGCTCCTCTTGCCACGCACCCCCAAGGATCCTCTTGCGCACGCACCCCACTTTGGAGACCACTGCCTTAGAATCATGAATTATTTCATGATCACTTTCACCCAAGCTGCCTTCCACTTTCAAATTCTCAACCAGTTCTGCCCTATTTGTCAAAAACAAATCTAGAACACACTGTCCCCTAGTAGCTTTCTCCACCTTTGTTACAAAGTTTTAAATAACGTTACAGTGCTTCTTTTAATTTGTCATCTTTAAAATTGTATCTGTTATGGGAGGGGTGGTCAGACTATGGACCTTGTGATGAATAAAGAAGCACATTTTCCATGTAACCTAGGAGAGCCAAGATGTTGATGTTAGCTGAACAGAAAGCAAGTTTTCTCTAGGGTGAGCTAAGGAGCTGATATTAACTCTGGAGAGGGTGGATTTTTGCTGGGAGTTGTCAAGAAGCTGGCAATAGCTGTAGATAGGGTGGATGTACACAAGAGCTAGAGAGGTAACTGTTAGTAGTGTAGGAAGCTCAGTTTATACTAGGAAGTTTACTAATTGTGGGCAGTGGGTGTTGCTGAAAACAGTTTAACTGCAAGTATAGAATGGCCAAACTATGATCACAGCTTTTTCTGAGCAGTCCTCTATTAGGGTTTGTGAAATAGTGCAGAATATGGTTTACTCTTGCTTATAGTTGCAGTTAAATAATTTTCAGCACTGGTTCAGCTGCACCTGTTGACAGCAATGGGTACATTTTCTAGTGTAGATGCAGTCTTAGACCTGCTGCTGTTTAGAGGCAATTCTTCTTCACATATCTATAACATGAAATTTAGCTGAGAGAAACACCTGGAAGGTGCTTTGGCTAAAGAGAGAGCTTAATTTGGTAAGGTCATTTTGGATGAGAGAACAGTTACAGTAAGCCTTTATTCATATTTGACTTAATGGGTTTAGAGGTTTCAAGTAGTGAGCACACACCAACCAATCCAGAATGGCTATTCTTCTTGGGATATCAGTGTGCCCTCCTATGAGGGGACCTGAAAATGCTAATGGTTAGGAATGTGTGAATTACATACTGTTATGAAAGCACCCTTCTCAGCTGGGACTAGAGGTCTGCTCAGGCCCAATTTTAAAAATCAACCTGGGCCTGAACCTGACCCTGGCACAGCCGACCTGAACCTGACCTGAGAGTGTCAAGTCCTTTTCCGGCCCACCTGGACCTGACACTTTCCCCTGAAACTGTATTGCTGCCACCATTGCCTTGTCCTGATGGGGGGGGCTTCCCACTCCCCATACCTGGTGAACGTGGTCATTCACCGGACACCTTCTGCTCATGGGGTTGGTGTGGCAGCAACTGCGTACTCCACTCTTGCCAGCTACCACTGCATTGCTGCACTGTGTGTGCTGTGGAGTGAGAGGCACTGTGACTTGTAAGCGTGATAACTCCCTAGCACGCACAGTGCAGCCAAGTGGCAGTGCCCAGCAGGAGCAGGGCATGCGTCCGTCTCCATTGTGCCAATCTCCCAGGTAGGAGGAGGTGATCAGAGCCAACCTGACCTGAACCCGACACTTGTAGCTGGGTCCTGTTGTGTTTGGGTCAGGTTGCAAGGCTCTGTCTGGGACACAAGTTGTTCAGAGGGCTTTGTTTACTGTTTTCACATAGGGTGAGGGAAGCTGTTTACAGAGTCTTATTAAAAAATGTTTCCCATGTCTAGGCGTCTTCTCAACTGCCACCTGAGACACCAATAGAATCTCAACCTACCAAACCTTCTCCTGCTGTTATTATAAAGCCACCAGTGTTGTTCAGGCAGCCCACCCCGGTGACGAGGCCAGGTGCCCCGGTGACGAGGCCAGGTGCCCCGGTGACTAGGCCAGGTGCTCCAATTCCTGCTTCAGCTACAACCTCAAGTCAGGCTCCTGCAATAAAGTCAACATCTGGTGTGAAACAGGAACGTTGGGATGAGGATTCTTTTCATGGACTCTGGGATACCAGTGAAGATAAAGGAGCAAATTTGGAGTATGCATTATGTAAACCAGAATCAGTGCTGCCCCCCGCAGTGTCATCTTCTGGGAAAATACCTCCTCCAGGTCATACTTCCATTCCATCATCTGTACCAGCATCAATTCCTAAACCACCTCTAATTCAACAGACTGTGGACTATGGCCATGGGCGGGGTGAGTAATGGAAAAAATAATTTTGCCTCTAGTACTGGGACACTTAAACAAAACTTTTTCTTTCTAAAGGGACATACTCTGAGTGGTATTTACCACCCAAAGTATGCCCAGAATCTTAACACAATCACTGTGTAAGCTCTGTACATCATTATGTAGTGCCAAATACCTGAGCTGCAGTGAGATTGAAAGTTGTTGCTATATGATCGATCTCCTCATTTAAATAATTAAACTTCACTCATGAGTAGGGCCCTACCAAATTCACGGTCCCATTTTGGTAAATTTCACAGTCATAGGATTTTTAAAACCTTAAATTTCACAATTTCAGATATTTAAATCAGAAATTTCACAGTGTTGAACCGGCGGGGGGGTCCTGACCCAAAATGGGGTAGTGGGGATATCGCAAGGCTATTGTAGGGGGGGTCGCGGTATTGCCATCCTCACTTCTGTGCTACTGCTGGCAGCAGTGCTGCACTCAGAGCTGGGTGGACGGAGAGTGGCGGTTGCTGGCTGGCCGCCCAGCTCTGAAGGCAGCGCCGTTGCCAGCAGCAGCACAGAAGTAAGGGTGGCAATACCATATCATGCCATCCTCACTTCTGTGCTGCTGCTGGAGACAGTGCAGCCTTCAGAACTGGGCTGCCAGCCAGCAGTAGCAGAGCTTCCTGCAGCTGGGGGAGGTTCTCAGAGGTGGGTCTAACCTGACCGTGGGATCAGCCTGTTCAGGGGAAGTGGAAGTCCCATCCCTCCCCAGCCTGGCCAGAACTAGCAGCTGGAGCCCGGCGCACCATAGGAGCCCCCAGCCGGGGCACCCCAGCCTTGCCCCTCCTCAGCTCCAGGCCCAGCTCTTGGGAGTTAAAGGGACCTTGGGCTGACTGGGGATGACGAGGGGACGACGACAGGGTGTGTAACCATAGTGCCTTGGGCTTTCGCCCGCCCATAAGGCCAATCCTGCCCCCCCAAAACAGTGATGATCCTCTCCCCCCACGCCACTCTCACTTCTGAGCTATTGCTGGCAATTTCGCTGCCTTCAGAGATGCGTGCTTGGCCAGAAGCCACCACTCTCTGGCCGCCCAGCTCTGAAGGCAGTGCAGAAGTAATGGTGGCAATACCATGACTCCCTTACAATAGCCAGATTTCACAGGGGACACCAGATGTTACAGTCCATGATACGTTTTTCACGGCCCATCAATTTGGTAGGGTTCTGCTCATGAGTTTACTTTTTCCTTCCATGCTGTGATGTAGAGGTGCTTGACATGAATTAAATTGATTATTGACACTTCTGGTTCTAATCAACGCTAGCCCATGTGATAGAATCACAAAACAGTATATCATAATCAGTGCAATATTGATACTCTACATTAAACCAGGTCTTTTTATCTGAATGTTAGGTCACCTGTAATAAAATGGACCACTCTTTGAACCCCTACAACTAGAACATCTAATGCTATTGTTTTTATTATTTGTCTGTGTATTGCCCAAAGTAGATGAGGAGCTCTGCAGGCAAGAATGAAGACAAATTCCTTTCCCTCAAGAGTTTACAACTTATATAGTCAACTGACTGATGAAGAATGATGGATGGAGTTCATATTTAATACTGAATTTCCCAAGGCTAAAATTTAATATGAAGCTTTTAGTGAGAGTTCATTTCCCATGGTTTTACACTACTTTAAAAAGAGAGAGATTCTGCTAGAATGCAGTTACTTTTAAAATGAGTGTTATGATATAGCTAGCTTTATTGTTCCTGCAACTTGCCAGTAGTTATTTGGAGCAGAAATGATCCCATGATTTGAATATTTTATTAAAAATTGTTAGAAAACGGACAGGAATCTAAACTGGCTACTTCAGTTACTGTTGTCTACATAGTGGTATCTCTGTGACAAATATAGGGAATGGCTACACTGCAATTAAAAACCTGCAGCTGGCCAGGCTAAGTGACTGTTTAATTGCGGTGTAGATGTTCAGGCTCGGGCTGGAGCATGTCTAGGACCCTGCAAGGTAGGAGGTCCCACAGCTAAACTCCTTAAGGAAGGAAATCTACTGCCTTGGGAAAATAACCCACCAGTTCAGTTTTAAAACTGAGCTGCTTTTCAGCTACCTTTTTAGTAGTTTGTACTTTTATGGGGGTTTTTGTTAGTCTATAAAACAACCAGAAACAGAGTGTTAGCTACTACAGTAGATAAAACTGGGCTATGTAAAAAAAAAAAAAAAAAAACCAAAACCCATAAGCTCCCTTGTTGTCTGTGTCCTGACCAACTATTTCCTGCAGTCCAGATCTGTGCCTTCCTGCTTGTGTTTTAGGCTTTTTCGCAGCTGTAACCTTCCAGTTTGTGCTGCTGACCCTAGTCTCTTCAGCCAGCGACCATTTCTGGGAAAGGAAGAGAGGGTGCATTACTCCCCCAGTGATCCCTGTTTGAATCACTCCCTCCTTTCTTTCCATTGGCTTGTAGAGTGCACAACACATTTTAACTTTTGACAGTTAAATTCTCCTTTCCTATAATTTCAACTGTAGTAAAAGATGTTTCAATTATTTTCAGTAAAATATTTGGTTATTTACTTCTACTTACAAAACTTTGTCTTGAAACAACTAGCTTTTTAAGAAAAATTTAACTTTTAAAAATTGCAGCTGCTTTGAATTACGCAAATGCTATAAAGACTCTTCCTATTTAAATATTTTTACATCCATGTAACTTCAACAGGCAAAGTCAAAATATTTTTAATTAAAAATTTGAAAATGCGCAGTTCTGAGATGAGATTTTGTGTTGAATTTGAGCCATTAACATTTAAGCTCTCCTAGGAATCCAGGATTTTGGTGCACTGTATTTTTCTGCAGAAGAGTTAAATTCCACTCTAGTAATACAATAATAAAAGGACTTCACTGCAGTCCTGTTTGTTTTACCACTGGCCTTGAGTGGTATACACCTAGAAACAGAAATGTAGACATTGGCTTAACTATAGCATTGCTAGGGAGTTCCTTTCTGTTTGTACTGCTCTCCTGAGAAGTTTAGCTAGCTCTTTTCTATATCTTTAATGGAATTAATGAAAAAATTATATATATGGGGGAAAATACATTGGAATATAAGAACGGCCATATTGGATCAGAACAAAGGTCCATCTAGCCTAGTATCCTGTCTTCCGACAGTGGCCAATGCCAGGTGCCCCAGAGGGAATGAACAGAACAGGTAATCATCAAGTGATCCATCCCCTGTCGCCCATTTCCAGCCTCTGGCAAACAGAGGCTAGGGACACCATCCTTGCCCATCCTGGCTAATAGCCATTTATGGACCTATCCTCCATGAATTTATCTAGTTCTTTTTTGAATCTTGTTATAGTCTTGGCCTTCACAACATTCTCTGGCAAAGAGTTCCATAGGTTGACTGTGTGTTGTGTGAAGAAATACTTCCTTTCATTTGTTTTAAACCCGCTGCCTATTAATTTCCTTGGGTGACCCCTAGTTCTTGTGTTATGAGGAGGAGTAAATAACACTTCCTTATTTACTTTCTCCACACCTGTCATGATTTTATAGACCTCTATCATATCCCCCTTAGTCATCTCTTTTTCAAGCTGAAAACTCTCAATCTTCTTAATCTCTCCTCATACAGAAGTTGTTCCATACCCCTAATCATTTTTGTTGCCCTTTTCTGAACCTTTTCCAATTCCAATATATCTTTTTTGAGATGGGGCAACCACATCTGCACGCAGTATTCAAGATCTGGGCCTACCATCAATTTATATAACAGCAATGTAATATTTTCTGTCTTATTATCCCTTTCTTAATGATTCACAACATTATGTTAGCTTTTTTGACCGTTGCTGCACATTGAGTGGATGTTTTCAGAGAACTATCCACAATGATACCAAGATCTCTTTCTTGAGTGGTAACAGCTAATTTAGACCCCATCATTTTATATGTATAGTTGGGATTATGTTTTCCATTGTGCATTACTTTGCATTTATCAACATTAAATTTCATCTGCCATTTTGTTGCCCTGTCACCCGTTTTGTGAGATCTCTTTGTAACTCTTCACAGCCTGCTTTGGACTTAACTATATTGAGTAGTTTTGTATCATCTGCAAATTTTGCCACCTCACTGTTTACCCCTTTTTCCAGATCATTTATGGATATGTTGAGTAGTACTGGTTCCAGTACAGACCCCTGGGGAACACCACTATTTACTTTTCTCTATTCTGAAAACTGACCATTTATTCCTACCCTTTGTTTCCTATTTTTAACCAGTTCCCTCTTATCCCACTTAAGAGCCTTTGGTGAGGGACCTTGTCAAAGGCTTTCTGAAAATCTAAGTACACTATATCAACTGGATCACCCATGTCCACATGTCTGTTGACTCCCTCAAAGAATTCTAGTAGATTGGTGAGGCATGATTTCCCTTTACAAAAACCGTGTTGACTATTCCCCAACAAATAATGTTAATCTATGTGTCTGACAATTATTTTCTTTACTATAGTTTCAACCATACAGTTGCCTGGTACTGAAGTGAGGCTTACTGGCCTGTAATTGCTGGGATCACCTCTGGAACGCTTTTTAAAAATTGCTGTCACATTAGCTATCCTCCAGTCATTTGGTACAGAAGCTGATTTAAATGATAGGTTACAAACCACAGTTAGTAATTCTGCAATTTCACATTCGAGTTCCTTCAGAGCTTTGGGTGAATACTATCTGGTCCTGGTGACTTATTACTGTTTAATTTATCAATTTATTCCAAAACCACCTCTAATGACACCTCAATTTGGGACAGTTCCTCAGATTTGTCACCTAAAAATTTAATTAATTAGCTTTTTCTTATGTGAGTAGTTTGTTGCTCTGAGTGGTATTCAATTAAGATGAACGTAGCACAAATGTTCTTTATACAGCAGATCACTAATATATACTTCGGCCTAGTTACCCTCTGATCACTTTGAATGTCACTATGTCATTGCTTTTAGAGAGAGGAGGAGATGAACGAGGGATGCAATTTGGGACACTATCCTTACTTATTTTCTTGTCAAATTTCTTTACCAGATATAACCACCAGTAAAGTTGAACAAATTCCCTATGGGGAGAGAATAACTCTGCGTCCAGAACCTCTGCCTGAGAGACAACCATTTCCAAAAGGTAGGCACTGCTTGGCTAATTCTGATATCCTTTGAGAAAGTAGGCAAGCATCACGTGGATAGCTGAGAACACTAGACTTTTGTTCCATGCTGGAGATTGTGTGCTGCTTTCTTTTTTTAGAAGCCCATAACTATAACATTATTCCTATGCTTTTCCTGTTCCCTTGGAGTTTTTTTTAAGGTTGGCTTATATTTTTGTAGTTCAGATTTTGGGGGTTTGTTTTTTCAGACCATCCAGGCCAGCGGGATCGTTACAACAGAGAGAGGGATCGTGAGTCTTACTTTGAGCGTCAAGGCAATGCAAACACAGATTACCGAGATTTTAAAAGGGAGCGGGAACTGCACAGAGACCGAGGCTCAGGAGACTATGATCGAGAGAGGTTTGAGAAAGAACGCCATCTTCGAGAGGACAGGTATGCAGCGCAGGACAAGCTGGATCATAGTTGCATCCACATGATAGATGCTGTATAAGGTGCTGTCAGACTCAATTTCGTTTGAAGGACAAATGTTTGTATACTGATTGGGAATTCAGAGCTGTGCTCTAAAGTAGAAATCCGAGAGCTATACAAAATGCTGTCTCTTCTGGCAGGGCACCTCCAACTGGACCTTCAAGGACTCAGTCTTACCGTGACAAGAAAGACCATCCCTCCTCAAGGCGAGGGGGCTTTGAAAGACCATCATATGAACGAAAGCCTGATCGCCCGACCTATGATCATGGACCTTCCATGTTTGGAGGTATAGTTCCTTAGCCCCAAAGTAATACTACAGTGTTGGGAAAATGAAACCAGGAAGGTAGGATCACAAGAAGATGAGCTTGATAGTTGTATGACTTCATTGAGGATATAAATGTTAGTGGCATTTATCTGGGCAGTGTCTGTCTTGTTCTTGTGATCTTCTGTCTCTCACTGGCTATGAGATCTGCAGGGAGATATTTTGCCCACCAGTTATACAAATGTCTGTGATCAGAGTTGCTTAGGACTGCAATTTTGGCTCACTTGGTATTGACATCTGTAAAGTCTGACATCCGACACTAAAAGTGTAACACTATTTCAAGACCCTGTATGATCATATGCAGTAATCATGACTCCATGGGATGAGCTGATTTGATTTCAGTTTTCAGAAGTCAGAGGGAGGAGGTTATGAGAGTCCACACCTCTCAAAAGCAAGAATCCCACAGATCAATATCATGTAATAAGAATGATAAACTGTCCATCTTGGACTTACAATAAACTCAGCACAGTGGTGTCTGAGCACCTGAGTCGAAGTGAGTCAGAACAAAACTATCAGAACCACCTGGGAGGTTTTAGGACTTCATCACACCCTTATGTAGTATGGATTCTAATAAAATAATTTCCCACGGTATTCCGAGTTGGGTCTGACTTCTTTTCCCTGCTTTGCAGAATTGTGAATTAATCATAGACATTACAAGGACCAGTCCGTTTTCCTTGTTTATACGGACTGAATAAAGATGCTTAGCATTTATGTAGGGGATTTACATATTCAAAGCATTTTATAAACATACATTAAGCCTCAGAACTCCCCTGGAATGTAGGTCATTATTATCCCCATTTTTCAGTTTACAAAGAGGTTAAGCGACTTTCCTAAGGCCACAGAGGAAGTCACTGGCAAAGTTGAGACTTGAACTAAAATCTTGTATTCCAGTCTTGTTCTTCTTTGACTAGACCATTCCGCCTTTTGGAAATAATGGTCATATTTCTGTCAGTCCAGATTTTCAGTTTTTTATGGCATTGGTTAAATGGGACAGTTTTTGTCTTCTCCTCTACCAATCAGATCTTAAATTGAGGCTAAAGCACACTGTCTCGAAAATCACTGGAGTCTGTTAGAATCCTGTGAACTGAGATTTCTGATTTAGATTTCTGATTTCAGTGAGCCGAGAAAATACTTGTGTGTAATTATTGAAATTTGTAGGTGATCGGAGAAATTACCCTGAGGAGAGGATGCCTATTTCGGCTCCATCAGTACCTCGCCAGCCACCCCCTGCTCCCCGGGTAGAGAGGAAACCAGAGTCTAAGAATGTGGATGATATTTTGAAGCCACCAGGACGGGACAGCAGGCCAGAGAGGGTGAGTAGCATGGAGCTGCTATCCATTCTGAAGACAACAAGCAGTGTTAAGGGGCCTGTATTCTGATACATTTCCCATATGCAGTATGCATGTTTCTAAAGCAAATCCCTGCCCCATCTAAAGCCATTGAATAATTTGTGAGCCCCAAAATGGGGAGCAGATTGAACATCTAAAACATAACTTGTTAATTTTGGTGTTCTCATAGACCAAGTAAAAACTGCAGGAAATGGTTTGGAAAAAAAGCTGTGCAGGTTCACTTTGGGAGAGCTCCAAGAAGGCTTTGCTGATGATACAAATAGAATAACGCAACATAATCAGGTGGAATACATCTGAGATATAAACCTCTTGGATTTGGGAGTGCAAGAATAGGATTCCTATTAATTGACTATAGTTATGTGTTTCAGAATTCTTTCTGAGAGCAATGTTTGACTGTGTGGTATGTGGGAGAGATGGCTTGGCCATATGCTGTATAGGGAGGGGAAGAAAAAGTTGGTGTACATACATTGGCAAAGGATTGTATAGTTAAGGTAGGCTCATACTACTAACTTTATTTTAACAAATTCTATTCAATCTTACATTATAGGGCCAGATCTTCAGCAGGTGTCTGCTGAGGTTATGGTTCTGACTGGGCACAATAAAAACAGTTAAGGAACATGTCATAGTGCTGGCTCTGTTTTGTGATTCTGTATCCAATGGGTTTGCAAGATTGTGAGCCAGAGCACGTTGGTTGGTAGATAGGCCACATCCCATACTCAGGGGTTCTGTTGGATGCAGCCCCAAAAGTCATCTTTCTCTCATGCTGTCTTTATATCAGATTGTCATCATAATGAGAGGATTGCCAGGCAGTGGAAAGACACATGTAGCAAAGCTCATCCGGGTAAGTAGATAAATACCTACTTTTCTATATGTTGCCAGACTCTTAACTGTAAAACATCAGCATATCTCTAGGAATGTGTCTCTATGTGCACACTTCTTCTCTCCTTTCCTTCTATTTGTCCAGTGCACGGGAGATCATATTAGGTCAGTCCCTTGGAAGAAGCAGTCTTGGATCTGGAAACTCAGATTCTAATTGCTTTAGAATCTAGTTCTTCAAATGATTGGGTATCCCCTTCCAGAACTAGAGGGAAAGGCAGCTGGGATGACTGAAATAAAAGGAAAGGTGTTCAGTTGCAGGAGATAGTAAAATGTTCTTTTCTTTCTCTTACTGAATGTGGATCAGGTCACTAGGGTGTGCTCTGGGCATACTGAGGGCCCACATTATAGAATGGAAATGGAATTCCTTGGTTGTTTCCTTCCCAGGACAAAGAGGTGGAGTGTGGAGGACCTGCACCCAGAGTTCTCAGCCTGGATGACTATTTCATCACTGAAGTGGAGAAAGAGGAGAGAGACCCAGATACAGGGAAAAAAGTGAAAAAGAAGGTATACTCAGTTTGTGTCTCCATTGACTTAGGTCTTTGCTTGAGAAAGGAAGGAAAGGTGTATTTTTAAAGGAGGCACATAACAATGTAATTACAATTAGGGCTGGAACCTGCTGTTTTGATGCAATGGTGTTCTTTTGAACAAGGCATTTCTATGTGTGGACAAATTAGAGATAATCTGTGGGCAAGTTCTTTAGAAATATACTTGCACGGGGAAGTTTGCTTCTGCTGCCCTTATGCTCAGTGGTTGTGATATCAGGATTTGAACTCCAGACATTTTAGAACTCCTGCTTTCTCCTAACCTGCTTTTTGTCCTGGACCCAGGTGATGGAGTATGAGTACGAAGCTGATATGGAAGAGACCTACCGCACCAGTATGTTTAAAACTTTCAAAAAGACCTTGGATGATGGCTTCTTCCCTTTCATTATCCTGGATGCCATCAATGACAGGGTGCGCCATTTTGAGCAGTTCTGGAGTGCAGCGAAAACCAAGGGCTTTGAGGTAATGATGTCAGGAGGCATTCACAGTCACTAGTACCTCTAAAACAATGAGCCCTCTTTAGGAAAATGAAACCAAATGGAACCCCCAGTCAGTCCTGCTGGTGTTTAGTATTAAATGCTCACTCATGTATCAGTGTATACATCTTCTGCATGTGCAGCTCACACGTACATTCACTCTATGGGAAAACTGCTTTAGATAATAACATATTAATTTCCTGATGAGTTTATGGTGTCTAATACTAATTTTCTCTTTCTAGGTGTATTTAGCTGAGATGAGTGCAGATAACCAGACTTGTGCCAAGAGGAATATCCATGGACGCAAGCTAAAGGAGATCAATAGGGTAACTGTATATAGAAGTGGAGTCACAGGGGTTATTGAAGTTAGATTTCTTTGGGCTTTCAGGTCCATTGATGTTGGTGAAACCTCATATTGTTTTAGAACAAATATATCCCTCGCTCTTTTGAAGATGGGCCCATATTCCCTTTGATTATTTCAGTAGGAAAGCTGCAATATAACTGTATTCAAGAAAGATCTGTTCACTCTTGATCAAAGACCCACTTTTTCAATGTGGTGTGTTGTAGGAAGTGCTTTATTTGGTATGTCTCTTGTTAGATGTCTGATCACTGGGAGACTGCACCACGTCACATGATGCGCTTGGACATTCGTTCTTTGTTGCAGGATGCTGCTATTGAAGAGGTGAGTGTCACTCTATTTGAATGAAGTGGAGAGTGTATGCATTTGTATTTATATTGAAAACGTAAATTACGGAAGCGAAGTTTTGTTATTATTTATTAAGTACCAGTAGTCTATTTAGCACTGTACAAACCAAATATTGTTAAGACTTACCCAGGCACAAGAACAACTTGAGGGATTTTACTGCTGCATTTGTGGAGACCATGCTCTCACTTCTTAAGAGAAGAGTGGAAGCTATTTTGTCCTCCACTGACTGTTGACTATCAGTTAAAGAGTATCTTTACCTTCTCTGAAGAAACTCAGCATTCCTGCAGGATTGTTGCAGCTGTGTAACTTATTTAATCAGTGGGGTCATAAGTTTGAAAAATGTGAGCTTGGCAAAACCCCATTGATTCCTCCAAGTCCTTGCTTTGGGAAGTCCAGAGACTCTGTCACAGAAAACAAATATCTGGATCCAGACTATGTGGCTGGAGAGGAGTACTTTGAGAGAAAAGCGTGTTGCTCTCTGTGTACCAAGGGGAATTTACTTTGACATGCATCCTTGGCATTTTAGCTTTCTGTATTGCTGTAATCTTGTTAGTCAGATATTTTAGTAAGTCTGGAGATCTGGGACTACATTGGTGCACAAATCACGTACATTTTGAGTGCAGCACAGCTGTATGCTGACGTCAGAGCAGCTTTCATAGTGGGCTTAGAAACTCCTGAGCTGCGTAACTAGGAAAACAGAATTTATTATTTTCAACTTAACAACTCAGGGTTCCTTACAAACCATGAGGTCAACAATTCATTTTCCAGTCTACAAATACTAACGCTCTTGAAACTAGTAATCTCAAAGCCTGAGCTCTCAGGAAAAGAGACTTGGGATTTATTCTATTTTAATATGGCCTTCCATTAATGGCATGAGGAGCTTCAGACCCATTGAGAAGGTTTTATATTCCTTGATGTATATGTGAACATCAGCAAAGAGATGGGTCCCAAAAAGTAATCAGTTATATGGGCAAAGTTGAATATGTGCATAAATTATTCCTGTATGTGGTGATATTCCTCTGTTTTTTCCAAGGTATCTGTCACTCTGGTATCTAAAGTACTCCAAAGTAAAGACAGAGTATAGACATGTTGGCAGGTAGAGAGGGCATTTCCCAGTAGTATATAAGTTGCAAGTTTGGGATCCTTGTAGAGACTTGAGGTTTTGACATGAATTTGTGTATAGTTTGTGTGTGTGTAAAATGAGAGAATATCTTACTATTACAGGCTCCAGTAACACAAAAGGATATCTGTGGTGGAGAAGGTCTTGAATTCCCCTCACCAAATTCCCCATTCTTTTCTGTGGCAAGAATAGAATCTGAAATGAAACCATTTCTGTAGGGAAGAAAATGGAGTCTGTCTCAATATATTGCACCAATATATTTGTCTGAATAAATCCCCTCATTCTATTCTCTCTTTGTTGGAGTTTGGGGTCTACTCTGAACTCTTTGGATAAGCAAGTAATGCTTAGAAGTCAAGCAGTGCAGCATAATTCTGTGCGTGTGTTTTGGACTAGGTGGAGATGGAGGATTTTGATGCTAATATTGAAGATCAGAAAGAAGAATCCAAGAAAGATACCGCAGAGGAAGAAGAAAGCGAACTGGTAGGAGATACCTCACCCATCTCCAACAAAGTGTATTTTATTAAAATAACTAAAATCGAGTCTAACTGCTATAAATCCCAGACCTCTGCCACTCCCAGGAGTGTAATGCTAATACATACATTGTTTGTGATTAATTTCTTATGCATGTCTGAGAGGATTTTAGTACTAAATCTTGGTCTGTTTTTCTTAATTGATTTAAAAAAATTCAGGACTATATTTACTATGAATAGGAATAGTATTCTCATCCAAGCATCGTACCATGCTCCAGGCACACATCTACAAGCTACAACCTCTGGAGCCTGCTTTTTGTAGACAATTCAAGTTGAAACGTCTCAGGTGGGGAAGGGGAAAGCACATGTACTGTTACATATGGAATACCCTGTGTAAGTACGAAGACGTGCAGAAACCATGTGGTGCGAACAGAGTTTATTTAAGCTTAGCTTACTTAAACTTGCACTGTCTTACAAACTCTTCTTGACTAAAGTAGTGTCTGACACCACTTAATGCTGTACTTATCTCTTAGAAAGGTTTGGGAATAAGCATGTCGTCTTTGCCAAAGTGCACTCTCTTTGGTTGCTAATAATAGCTGATTACTCAGTCTTGAGGAGGTATATCATTCAGATAACTGAAACCTGGAGAGTGGGCTTTAAGCTTGGTTTTATTTGCTAAATATTTAAAAGGCCATGGTGGCTTATTAAATAAAAGTAACTTCTTGGAGCTGTATCTACTCATTGCTTGGTGAATTGTACGTGCCAAATCCTGGCTCCCACTACCAAAGAGCTAAATTGCAATTAAAAAAAAGGTAACAGTGATTCTGAGACACTGAGGCCTTTTTCCTGATGAAAGCTCACTATTCCTTAGGAATGGGGTCAGCACCGATAGTTTCTAGAAGAGAAAGGAAATATAAAAGTTAAAGAAAAAATCTCCGTAGGCAGAGTAGAGATTAATAAACCTTTTTTCTATTGATATGACTCATTTATTCTCTTTACTAAGTTATCCTTTGACAGAGAGAATAAGTCTGAATAAAGTGTGATCAGGAGTTCCATCTAAAGACACTTCACTGTTTGCAGGAACATGGCTATTAACTTCTGATTGCCTGGAAATGGGCCATACTTAAAACAGATATTAGTGTCTTTAGTTTTCAGGAGCGCCCTGTATAAAAATATATGTGTGTGTGTGTGTTTCCATTATGCAATACATATAACCACAGATTTGAGTTGCATAAATCAAGGAGAAAGCAGGGGGTTGAAAATTGAGCAAATTATTAATTAAAAACAGTCCAGATATAAATATGGCTTCCATTCAGAAACGCAAGAGGAAAAGCAGCAAAGAGTTATCTACTACAGTTCATCTCTGCTACTCTCTGATGTGGCCAATGTCAGAGAGAGGCATGCCAGACTAATACAGAAAGGTGGAACAATCCACTGTCTTTGACATCTGTTGTCTTTTTGAGAGCAGTTGGTGTGAGTTCTTGCATTCATTTTGTTACACTTCCATTTTGCCCTCGGAGAAGGAGGGGTCAGAAGCACCTACCAACTGACAAATGTCTCTGAGAGACTGTCTTGCACCAAAAGGTGACATCTGAATCTTGTCTTATACTAACTGAAGAAGGAGGATACGGTACAGATTCAGCACACAGGGCATTTAATTCACACCATCATATAGGATGACCAGATGTCCTGATTTTATAGGGACAGTCCTGGTATTTGGGGCTTTGTCTTATATAGGTGCCTATTACCCCCCACCCCCGTCCTGATTTTTCACATTTGCGATCTGGTCACCCTACCATCATAGTCACTCATATGTTGATATATCAACTCTACTGGATTCTTTGAATAGTTGAAAAAAAAACTTTCTTTTCTGTGCTTGATGGTATGAAGTATTGACGTTTTTAATTCAGTGTTGTTGTCAGCATATTGGTAAAACTAGTGCAAATAGCACAGTGTTCCATAAAATGCAATGTTCTAGTAGTAGATGAGCTTTTGAACAGGTTTTAATGCACAACTTACTAAAATATTTGATGTAAATATACATGTTCATTACAGTGTAATATTACAACACAGATGACTTAGTTCCTACTAAACACATATTTGATTTAAAAAACTACTTGCAAATTAAAATACATAATCTGTTGTAAACTAAAAATCGTTCTTAAAATGCTGAAACTACAAGTGGATAAAAGTTAGAATGGTATAAAAATTCAGAAGAGTCATGCTGTGGTGTATGTAAATACAATATATGCAACAGCAGCATCTCTCTCTAGAATGATATACTCTAATCTAGTAGTCAGCCAGTATACCCTAATATCTATAGAGAAAGCTTATAAAGAGAGTAGAAATGGAGTTTAGTGTAATAAAATTGATCTAAGGATTGGGACTAATCTCTTGCTGAAACCTGTTTATAGGGATGCTTACCCCTTTCTAGAGAGAATAATACTTATAACAAGTTTCTCATACAATATGTTTCAATATGTTGGTTTTTTAATATGACTACATAGAATCATTAAATAGTATAACAATTTAAGCAGCTGAAACTGGAGTATGTGAGAGATCATGGACAAATAGTATAACTAAATCCTTACTGAGAAAGCACTGTAAAATGGAAATACCATAAAAGAATAATCAAGTGGATACTTGCAGAATTTAAAATTTTGAGTCACATGGAATAAAGTAGCTGGATACTTTATTACATATAAAATGCGTTCTTTCTGTTATTGATACAATAGTTGTATTTGTATGACCAGCAATGTTTGAACTATGATACATTTGCAGTTTTTCAATAAGCAACTTTTTTTAGTGTTTATATCTCATGATTCAACAAAATCTAACTCTAATTTAAACTGGTAAAACCTTTTTTATAAAAAAGGATTTACCATTTAATGTTAGAGTCCATACTAAGTTGACTTTGCATACTAAATTTTTGTTTGTTCCTTTAATAGGAATATTCAGTGAAGTCTGGCTGTAGTGAATTGTTCTGGAAATACATTCTTAAGAGCATATGGCTAATGTAATTTTTTTTGCAGTTGTATTTGTAGTGCGTTGAATAGTCTCAACACCTGATAATTTGTTGCAAAACCTATGCTACTTTGGGTAATATAATGTAACTTTGCACACAGTTTCAGTACTATTGCTATCTGTTAAATTTGTTCTGTGTTTGCAGAAGCAGCACTCTTGTAGCAATGCAAAAGAGCCACTAAAAGCACTGAATATAAAGTGGATATAGAAGTTCTGAAGTATCTAGTAACTGGTTTCCCTTAGTTGCTAACTGTGAATTGCACTTTACCAAAAGAAATGTTTTAAGCTCCCATTATAATGCTTTTTCCAGTTCAAAAGTGATATGTGTGTGTGTCTCTCTCTAATCCTTCGAGCTTCTCTCTGTGTGTGATTTAGGGTTACATTCCGAAAAGCAAATGGGAGATGGACACTTCTGAGGCAAAGCTAGGTGGGTATTTTTTTTTCCTGTTTTCTATAGTTGGTATCTGATGGTATGTGCAGAACTTAAATTTGCTTATTTGTGATGTTTTTCTTGCCAAAGACCGAATGGCTTGTATTGGTCTCATAGATACGTATGTGAATCTACAAGACATTTCTCTTCCATGTAAAACGTAGGTTCTCTCTTCTGCGATAGTAAAGGTAGAGATAGTCTAATGTTCCTAGCTATAGCTGTTTTACACACTTTGACATAGAGTACACATTTCCATACTGATGCTCATCCACCTGTTCAAGGAAAGTCGTTTGTTTAAAAAGAAAAAAAATGCAATATCTCATTCTTCCTCTATGTTGTAAATAGGCAACTGAATCCATTCACAATACACCACATTCGTATTCGTGCTGCATACATTTTTTTCTTAAGTCTAAATTTTCAATTGAAAAAGTGTCTGTCTGTCTTGCAATATAGGTGTCGTGCTGGCTGAAAGAAAGGCTGGTGTACCCTACTCCTTCCATTTTCATTCAGTTTTACTAAGGCATCACAAAGGGGTTACAAACATAAATACTATACCTTATCCTGCTTCTGTTTTATATGTACTTTTTTTGAGCCAACAGGAGAATATGGTTAATTTAATAATCAAGGAGAGACAGTTTTTCCTTAAGAGAAATGTTTAGTAGGGAACAGTACTGGAGAACCGTCCAAAACTGTCATGTGACCAGATAGCACAAGCTCCATACTCTGAACCTGGTTCTGAATGATCCAGTCATAAATACTTCCTTTCAAAGACCTAGATATAAAAATTACTGTCAGCTGTTCAAATGAAATTCCTTGAGAGTTGTGGGACACTTTTCAGGGGATTCAGAATGGACCTTTCTGGAGTAGAAGGAGTTGATTTTAACTCCACTACCATTCTCATTAATGTTGCTGTGCTGCTAGATGTTATCGGTTATAACTGATATTTCCATCAAAATCAGCAAGAGAAATGCAGGCACAAGGCCAAGTGATGGAGCATGTGTGCATGCAAAGGAATTTCCATTAATATGCAACTTTTCAGCAACAATGTTTCTTTCAGGAATGGTTCTAAAACTGGATCTTTGAACGAACCTGCGTAAAAGGATCACTTTCAGTCACCTTTACGATAAAATAATAGATATCTGAAAGGGGATGTGTAGTGTAAATTTCAAAGAGAAAGTTCACTACATATAACTGCTTAACCCTCTGGACTGTGAGTCTGAGTATGGGATACATGCCTCTGTATTCTTGTTTTCAAACCCTAACTGCATCATAGAAATGGCACCAGAAGACTCTGTTTACATAAATGGCCTTTTGTCACCTTCTGTTTGACTGCTTTGCTGCAGCATCTCTTCTGCTGCCACGTTCTCTTGATGAGCCGTTGAAATCCTGATGGAACATCTAGACTTCCTGATACCCTCAGCACCGCTGGATGAGCCTTTTCTCAGTATCTGAGGCCTATCAAACAGCTAAGCAAATAAAGAAGAAACTCATTCCGAGGGTTGTGTGCATTCTTTCTGTAGAATTCACAACCCTGGTACATTGTTAAGCTTATTTCTTAGAGCTTGCCGTGATAATTTTTAAGAAATGTTGCTTTGGAAATCATAGCATAAAATACTCTGTGTGTGGTTCAAAAATTCAAAGTTGTTGGTTATCGTGTTATATTCCAAATAACTCTTGTTTTTCATTAAATGTGCATAAGAGGAACGGAAGTGTCCCATTACACGCACCTAACATTTTTAACCTCCCCCCCCCAAAAATCCCTCAATTACACACATTTTACAAATATCAAATACAGAAGCCTAAAATATGTATGATACATAGAACAATTAAACTGTTTTAAATATATATCATTCTTTGTGTAGCATCCCCAGCAAAACTGAGTATGGGCTGCAGCAGAAACTAACAAACAGAGGTTTTTAAAATACCCTCCCACCCCCATTGTTAAATCTCACTAATAAAAAATAGAAGCAAAACAATTGTTTTTATTAATATGCTTTCTGGGTCATAAATCCAAACTATAAAAGTAATATAGGATCATCTCCACTTAACCCAAATATGTACAAATAAATGTATAATAAACTGCAAGGTTAAACTCCTTACAAAATGACTGTGTTAGCCACTGCTCTTGACATCAGCTGTACATATTTCTTGTAACTAGCTTTCATCAGGAACTCAGCTAACAGGACACCAGTATTCCACAGTCACCATGTCCTGTTGATAAAGAGGTCTCACCCTGGAAACAGACTGAATCTATCCCTGTTTTGATATAAATAGCCCCTTCCCCAATAAGACTAAATTCTACAAAAAGCTATAGAAAAAACCAAATGTACTAAAAACAGGTATTATATTGCTACAAAGAACCCTAAATCCCATTGTAATGGATGCTGTTTCCTAGAAGATTGCTCTATAAATTCAGGCATTGTCAGTCAAAACTGTGGTTAAAAAACCTTGCATTTTGGGACTTAAAAGTGATTATATCTGATCCATCCTAGGATTTCCAGGGTAATGCTTGGTGAGCCATAGTTATTCCTAAGAGTCCATTTCAGCAGTGACTGATTAGAACTATATACTAAATGGTATGTAAAGCTGTAATATAGATTTGTTGTTCCAGATTTGGGTTGTTTCCTGGGAGATGCTGGCCTGTCCAGCATGTTTACACCCCGTAGACAGGCTTTTACAGAGGTGCAAGGGTTTAAAGGCAGAATCTTAAGCCAAATACATTTCTTTGGTGGATTGGTTCACCCAAATCACTTGGCAGCTACAAATTCTGTTGTGCTTTCTATTTTTATTTATAAATATTGTTACAGATACAACAGAATTTTACTGGCTACAGTGTGTCATGGAGAATGTCTGAAACGTTGAGCTTTTGGCTGAACATACTTGTGACAGTCACCAAGAACATGAAAATCTCCTTGCCTCAGAGTTCTTGCTTTGGTTAATATTTATTCTGGCAGGGATGGTACATTCCTCTTCTGAATACTGTGCCCCTGCATACTGCTGCCCATTTTCCATACATGTTCTGGATACAAGCACAGCCACATTTTCGTTTAAAATGTAACTACTGCTATATCAGTGTGCCCTTCTGTATTTGTGCAGCAAGTTCTTCCATTTACAGATTACAGAAATGGGCTAATGCTTGTTGTCGTGATTGATGTACAATTGCCTCTTTGAGTATATTATTTAAAAGTATGGTTTAATAGTACAATGTTCAGATCTCAAAGAAGGGGAGACTAATTTCACAATATCTGAAGTTTTATCTGCACTGTAAAACTTTATTCTAGGATGCAAATAACATTTCACTCACTCCACTATCAGTTGTTGCATAAAAAATATGAAAACCATTTCTTTCCATAACTACCATCGCGGGCTCCATATTACAAAGTGAAACCTCGTCTCATAACAAGGAACCCTTCTGAGTTGATGTGCCGAGAATCTTTGCAATAGGACTTTGAGAATGCTTCAAGGAGTGTCTGCTCTGGGGGCACCTCTGGACATACCTTGAAGTACCACGGCATGGATGGAAGCAGATCTTCCTGGAAGGGCAGCCAACTTCAAACACAAAAGGAGATTAAATTTAAAAACATACTCTATACTGATATAATGGAATCCTTAAAAGGAGGATTATTCAAACTGACAGTGCAGTCCTTAACTCACCTTTTTACATTTGAGTGTTGCAAAACTTTCAGGTACCGATTTGCAACTCTTGTCATACACAGGCGAAGTGGGAGAATTAACTCTTTCATGCTGGTGATCAGAAGTGCTTACTACTTGCACATTGCATCAGAAAATTCTGATTTGCAGTGAGAAAGTGTTGATATGACTGCCTTATCAGAGTTCCTCGACTTCTCCATTTGTCACAGTTTAAATGTTCCTAAATGTGTGTGCTGCTCTCCTTTTCAATGCTGTTTATTCTGGAGCCCCTTATGATAGCAGTGGTCTCTGTTGAGTAATTTGTGAACAATACTAAATGGGCTTGGAAGTACCTTTACTGCTGGAGCAATATAAAGGAATTTCCCATGCCTAGAGTTTCTCTCCTGAAAGGAGATGGCATCTCTCTATGGAGCCGTAGTTACAAATTGGGCATATTTGACTTTGCATTAAGTTTCTTCTTTTATTCTTTGTAACTATTAGCACTTCAGGAAAGCAGATACAGCTGTTCTGTGTTGATTTTTAACTGTAGTGTCTTTGTGGAGGGGATTCGAAAATGCTTTGCTTGGGCAGATGAAAGATTTGAATCTGTCCCAATTAAATGGGGCATAATGGATTCTTGAAAATTCTAGCATTGAATGAGGGAGGGATTACTTTATTGTTTGGCATGTGAAGTTTTACTGAAGTATGCACAAGTCACCATTCATTTTTTTTGTTTTGCATGACCTCCAGTACTACTCTGCTCTTTGCTATTTTAAATAAAACAAAATTAATCTACGTACTGAAATTCTTTGGATGCACATTTTTAGACTGTCCTTTTCTGTTGCCCAGCAAATAGGCTGCTTTGTATTTGATTCGTTTCAGAGATCTCCTGTTGGCTAATTTAATAACATTAGTGACTTCTGAGCTAGTGTCACTGTCATCACTGGCAACTGTTTACAGAGAACACCAAATAACTGTAAAAAGTCACTCTACATATACTTTAACATGGCAATGATTATAGAAATTGTTTAAAATATAGGGGCAACAAACTTACAACATGACATTATGAACCAGTGAGTAAACACCAACGGAAAAAAATTTTTTAGCTCTGTAAAGCCAGTTTCATATCTTTGCACCTATTAATCCTTAACCTTATGTACTTTGTCTCATTACCACTAGCAATCTGCTTCGAATAAGTGGCCAAAAAGAGGAAGTTCTTATAATTCAATAAATGTCATCTTGTTTCACCTCATCTCTCAGGCTGGTCACTCTGGTTCAGTAAGCAACAGAAGAAAAAAGTGACCTTTGGACAAACTTACTTCTAGAGCATTCGTGTGTGTGACCTCTCACACCATGAATAATACCAGATTCTGAGTCTTTCTGCAGTCCCAGGATTTTGTGTTTAGTAGAAGCATACTTCAAAAACTGCTTACTTATACAGTCCTTAGTAGGTCTAACAGTTTGATGGACACCAAGTTCCTGATATTGCATATTATACTATGTTTGACACAGTATTAAACCCAACACTGGGAATAAAATGTGTGGCATTAATATTGTGTTAAACTGCAGAATCGATGGTACTGCCATTCCACCAACAGCTTCCAGCAGCAGTGTTATGCCTGCTGAGCATGGACTCTGAATGATGTGAACTTCCAGGAAGATACGTTTTCCTCCCTCATACAAACAACAACAGTGTTACTGACAAAATTAATATGAAAGATAAATAAAAGTTGGAAATGGGGGTGAGTCTTTAGAGTTGAAACAAACTAGAGATCATTCCACTCATCAACACAATCTGGATGTGCAAGTTCTGCTGCTGTGAAATACAGACTCATTCTTTTGAAAGTGTTCCCCCTCTCATCTTGTCTGTGTGCCTTTTACACAAATTTTCTCCTTTAATGCTGAGGCTCTGTGTTTGTTCTCAGACAAGCTGGATGGCTTGCGGACAGGCACAAAGAGGAAACGTGATTGGGAAGCAATTGCCAGCAGGATGGAGGATTATCTTCAGCTTCCAGATGACTATGATACACGTGCTTCTGAACCTGGCAAGAAGAGGGTAATAAACTTCATTAGTGCTTAATATCTCTAAAGGACTCATATAGCATTCTCTCTGTGGAACATAGTCTGCACCATTCATTCAGTTTGCCTGCATACAGGACCAGTGTGGACTCATTGTTTCATTTCATTGTCCCATTAGATGCCATGGCAGACTGTTTTTAAGGACATGGTCTTCCAAACACATACAGATTTGATATGATAAAATGAGCCATTGAAGATAGTAAAGATTAACAGCATATGTCTCAGATTTTGAGAGTTAGCAAAAAGATATGCCGTCCTTAAGGAAACATTCTATATAAAGATGCAGACTTTCAAGAGAAGTCATGGAGATGGGTATTCTGTGTATGGTGTATGTTTTGCGGGGGCACAAAAGGTATAGTATATAATGCAGAAAAGAGGCTAGGAAGTTTGTACTGTGTGTTGTATATGAGAGAAGAGGAAAATAAAATGGGTGTTATATATGTGACTATTATGATCTGTTAAAGTTAATCCATTTTTGTAGTATGCTTTGTAACAAGGCTAGTGAAGGAAACAGCATGTGTTCTTAAATTCAGGGCAGGTTCAGTCTGAGTGATTTTCTTTGGAAAAGTAGGTTATGTATAAATAAAAATTGATCCTTTATCATCCCTGAATGTGTGCTGCTGCTTGAAATACTTCTATGAATGGAAAGTAAAAATGCACGGAGACACAAGAATGTACAAATGTGCATGAGCATCACTTAAAATAATAATGTACCATAAAATTAGGTATCTTAGAATTAAGGTTGCTTAATTATATTTCCTGTGAAGACAGTCACTAAAAATCAAGGAAACTGACAGTAAAGTCATTTACAGCTATAGTCAACCAACTTGTGTCTTACTCCCCTAAGCATCAATAGAATATAGTCTGAGTCTTCAGCTCAACATCAAACTCCCTTTTAATTCCAACATACATTCAATAACCCAAACTCTAATCTCAGCAAGATTAAGCTATATTATTCCCTATAGATGTGTATAATCATAGTGTCTATACTAATTGAGCATGGAAAAATGAGGTTGAAGTGCAGGTTGTGCATTTCAGAGGGAATGGGAGGAACTGGTTGTATACATTGTGGTTAGTTGTATGTTAAAACTGACAGAGTTTGTCATGGAGTTGAGGAGTTTGTAATTGTGTTTGGGTGATAAGATGTAAGTTGAGGTTGGTGTGGATGTTAACACTGACCTTTCTAGTGATATCCTTAATTTTTAATGATCATGTTAATAGAAAATCCAATTGAGCAACCTTTACTCTAAGCTAATTTTTGTGGAGCACATGTTTGATTTTTTAAAAGTGTAGGTAGATGGATGAGGGAGTTAGTTTTGGCCAGTTGATCTGGGAGGAGTGGAGGTATTATGGAGTTTTTGGCAAGAAGATAAGATGGAGGTTGTGGACCAGGAATGGGTTTAGCAGGAGAGTGATACTCAGTGTGAGTTTGTGCAGGGTGGCTAGAGGGAAAAATAAGTCTGGAGAAGAGGACCCGAGGTTTCTTCTGGTGAATGTCTTATGGTTTAACAGATAGCTCTGTTCCAGTGGACCACTTCCTCACAAACCGTAAGAGATTTTCAGAGGTGAATGGGATTTGAGGGGGGGAGCAAGGCTGGGTAGCAGCTCTCCCTAATTCCATCCCCACCAGGGCCCCTGTGTCGCTAAGCAAGGAAATACTCTTTACATTTATTAACATTTTATTTGTATAAATATAAACATTTATACAAAATAAGTGGTAATAGAAATAAATGTAAAAGTTATTTCCTTGTACATTGGGTTAGCAGAATGAGGACATTGAACTAAGTAGGTTGGGGAACTGGGCTAGTAAGTGAGGAGTGGGCATTGGGGCCAATGAGTCAGCAGAAATCGGGATTGGAGGGCAGGGTGGGGAAGAGATTTGTTCTTGAGGGTATGTCTGCACAGCAAAGAAAAACCCAAGGCTAGCCTGTGTCAGCTTACATGGGCTTGTGGGGCTCAGGCTACAGTGCTATTTCATTGCTGTGTCGACTTCTGGGATCACGAGCTCTGGGACCCTCTCACCTCGCAGGGTCCTAGAGTCTGGGATCCAGCCCGAGCCTGGAAGTCTACACAGCAGTGAAACAGCCCCGCAGCCTGAGCCCTGCAAGCTCGAGTCAGCTGGCATGGGCTAGCTACGGATTACCCGTTGCTGTGTAGACATACCATGAGTTGCCAGCAGATACTGCTTCTCTAGCCCTATCATCACCCTTCCTGCCTTGTCCTGGTTACAACCCTCCCATTAGTTGCTTTTATGCCCTCTTCTCTTCCCCCCCCCCCCATTCCATATATGCACGTATGTGTGGGTGAGAAGGTGACTGTAGAGGTATGAACAGATCAGAGATGAAGATTGTGAGTGACTTTAAGAAGCCTTAGGGCTGGTCTACACCCAGCCGCTAGTTCGGCGGCTGGGGATCGAAGTTCTGGGTTCGACTTATCGCGTCTGGTCTGGACGCGATAAGTCGAACCAGGAAGTGCTCGCCGTCGACTGCGGTACTCCAGCTCGGCGAGAGGAGTACCGCGGAGTCGACGGGGAGCCTGCCTGCCGCGTGTGGACCGCGTCTGAACCGCGGTAAGTTCGAACTAAGGTATGTCGACTTCAGCTACGTTATTCACGTAGCTGAAGTTACGTACTTTAGTTTGACTTGGGGGGTTAGTGTAGACCAGGCCTTAGAGGGGAAGTGGCAGTTGTCAAGGTGGGACGGGACATAAATGAGCAGCTTAGCACAGTGGGTGAGGTAGTGAAAAGGTTCATCCAGAAATGTGTCATAGAAGCCAAAGATAGAAAAGAACTATTTATTGTGACTCTTCTTCAGTCAGTGCAGGATTGTTCCCTACAGTATATCTTCCTCTACTTTGTCCAGTCTAGTTTTAAATGTCTCCAGTATGTAATTAAGCTTACAAGGTAGATGCAGAGAAGGATTATAGTTATGAAAAAATTGTAGCTCAACATTGTGGTATTGTGTTCTCTGTGCCATTTCATTTGGGACCAGGAGAATACTGACTCGCACACACTACGGTGGTGAACACTAAGTAAGCCTATGTAATCCTTCCTTACAGAAGCACTGTTGTGTTCTGTGGCTTTCCCCCAGTATCCCTCAATCCCTTCACACAGAAGAATACTTTCCAATGGTCTCGTCTTCCTCTTGTTTCCTGTGAGCAGTAGGCATCCAGCCATATTCTTCCTCTAAGCCTTAGAATAAATGCAGCCACTATGCTCTGAATCACAGAATTATTAGTGTTAAAATGGAAAAGACTTAATCATCTAGTCCATCCCCCAGCCAGTGCAAGATTTTTCTCTACTCTGAGATACATTCAGGACATTCCCTTTTAAATGATGTAATTGGGGGAACATCCACTGCTTCCTTTGAGAGAATGATTTGTGTCTTCAGTTTCAGAACCAAAATGATTGAGTGCAGGTTTAGAATTTTCTTTGTACACTAGTCTGTGAGGGAAAGACCTACTAGTGTTCCAGTGTTTATTCTTGAAGGACTGTGTTACTGACATTGTGTTCTTCATAGGTGAGGTGGGCAGACCTAGAAGAAAAGAAGGATGCAGACAGGAAGAGGGCCATTGGTTTTGTGGTTGGACAAACGGATTGGGAGAAGATCACAGATGAAAGTGGTCATCTTGCTGAGAGAGCCCTCAACCGCACCAAATATATCTGAGACAATTATTATATGGAATTTTTGTACCTTTAAGGTAAGTGTTCCACCATTATACAAATTTAGTCTCAATGTTTTTTAAGAGTTGAGGATGAGATTAAAGCACACACATTGCTAGGGTTCTCCCTCCAGATATTCTTGTTTGGGGCCTTGAATGGTAGGTGGATTTGTCAGTTGTGCACATTCCTTGGTGTGTAATCTCCTGTGTGTAACATCTCAAAATTGAAGGAAAAGGGGTATCAGCCTTCAAAATCTCCAAGCATTGTCAGTAATAAGAGAGTAGGTGTTCATGATAAGGACAACTGGAATATATGTCAGCTGGATACCTAGTTCTTCCAATTCCAGATTCTACATTATTGTATTTGAATTCTGACCATTTTTATTGATACATTTCTCAGTGTAACAGACTTTTCTTTTCTTTACAGGCCATTTACTTTGAGGAGAACTGAACCTGGCGTGGCATGAGCATCCTACATGGATCATGTCACTACCATCTTCACAGATTATTTTTGTTTCTTTTGTTGTTTTAGTTTCTGAAAGTTCCTTGAAATATTGGCAGGTGATAACCAGTGTCCCCAAAAGACATACAATTCTGCTGCACCTAAGTGAGAGAGTTTTCATTTTAATATTTTTTGGAGGGGAGGGGAGGGTCAGTAGTTTTAGCTGCTATGCGTGGGGTAGGGTGGAAAAATTAGGCAGAGAATGTTTCCTCCACTGTACTGTAACAGAATGTCTGTATCACCTTTGCTTTGTGGCCATTCTCGTTTTATACTGTACGTACCTTGTAGCTTATTGTACTAGGAAGCAGAACAATAAACTTTCACTATAAACCCAGTGAGTTTGGTGGGCCATACAGCATGGGCCTTTCTCTTGGTGTTTGTTTTATCTTTTAAATGTGGTCTGTCTTCACATGTTGACAGAATGTTCAAAATCGCCGTCATCTGGAAGAGGCATCATGCTTCTATTTGAGTGCATGTCTTACCTGGGGACTCCAGGAGCCACCTGCTCTCCTCTTTGTAGCCAGCTGGTTTTTTTAGGCCTTGGCTCTTGTTGGCCTACAGTAATTTTACATCTTCTCTGTCATCTTGGAGGGCAGCTGCTCTTTGAAGTGTTTTCTGGATTGTTAGTTTCTCAGCTGTTTTAAATTTCCATTGCTACCTGTGGGTTTGAATTTAATTCTGTGGTACTGAAATACTCCAGGTAGTAATGTGGAGTGTGAAGAAAGTTCCTTTATTGCTGAGTTTGAAATTAAACCAAGTAATGGAAAACTGTGAATGTGGGAAGCCCTCTCAATGGGAGCCCAGAAAGTCCCTGTGGCCACAATAGGTCATGTTGTCTATTTGACTCCCCATCAATGCATATTCATTCCCTTCACAAAATTTAATTTCACTTAAAAGAAGTAGTGAAAACTTTCAGATCTAAAACTAAAGGATGCCTTGGTCTGGCCAAGAAATGGGCTTCACTTGATGTAAAAGATGGATTAAATAATTGTCCAAGTTGAGAACAACGGGGTAGGAGCTTTATGTACAATATCATTTGTCTCATCACTGATGCACAGTATTACAGATTTGCTAATGAGCAAGTTGAATAGATCATTTTTGTTCTTTCTGGGTTTCCAAACCAAAGGCTTATGTTAAGACTTGTATGGAAGGAGAACATGCTAGATTATCTGAAAAATGTCTTAGTTGATGGTGAATTATTTGAAACTGCTGTCCTGTATACTTTTGAAGAAAGTGAAATTCTGAAAGCTTCTTCTGTGCTCCCTGCTGCTCTGCTGAGTGATTACATTGCAAATTGCTTCTAAGTTTATTAACCAATCAAGACTGATGAGGGCATTGTTTGGTACATTAAAGTAGAGCCATTGTTTGTAATATTGAATGGTTTTTGTTTACCATTTCTAATACATTTCTGTTTACTTGACATTTCTCAGCCTGATTCATTGTGTGCGAATGAAAGCTTTTCTCAGGGTGAACAACAGACTATCTGAATTTGACCTGAATGTATGTTTACATATAAGAAAATGAAGCTCCTTGAATGCAATGCTGTTACACCAGAAGGTAACAAATGTGGATTTGTGTGTATACATCCCATAATACAGCAGTATTTACTTTCTGTTTTTAAATGTTGCAAAGTACGGTCTTTGAATTCTCACAGAGTTAGCATTGCACAAAGCAGTAATTGCCAAAAACTCCAGGAAATCAGAGGGCTTTTGTGTCCTTATGGAAATCAGTCAAGGCTTGTCTCAAAGGAGTTGCTTTCTCATTCCTCTGCATAGTGGCTACCAGAAAGATTCTGAGGCTACCAACTGGAGTCTGTTGTCCATAATAAATCTGGACTGCTGATGGTATTTCTTGAACCCATTTTGACTTCCTGTGCCATTTTGATGGGCTAGTTCTATATCCAGATCCTAAGAGCTGATGTTTTCACTATACCCTTCAGAATCAATCTGAATCAAGTTCTAACACTTTTCCTTCCCAGGATAAATAATTTTTCTGGAGTGTGCAAGAGTTATGGAAACAGATAGAGAGTGGCAGAGGGGATCACCGTGTCTCCTGTGTTCTCATGCAATTTGTAGCAGAACTGAGCAGCCAGCACCCAAGGAGGCCATGCTGTTTTTGTTCCCTTGGTCTGCATGCAAGGAAGGAGAGGCAGACACAGAACACGTGAAGGGTTGCACTTGTAACCAGTCACATGTGACAAGAGATATGGCAAATGACAACTAACTGGAAGGGCAATGCAAATTGAATACAATGTTTTCATTATGAAGAAGTTCTGTTGCAAGTGTTTGCCAATATCCTCAGAATATGTTGAATTTTTTTCTGTCAGTCGCATTGATGTTTGTTCTTTACAGGTACTATAATGCATCCAAGTCTACAGTAATTTTATGATCTTTGCCATCTGTGTTGCAGCATGGTGGTAAGTTTGAGCACCCAGCAGATCAGCCTGGGGCAGATTGTTGGGAAGTGGCTCAGGAAGAAAGTATCATATCTGCATAATATCAGAGCATCAACCTCCACCATGTTCCATGCACTCCAGTCCTTCAGAGAATGAAGTAATCCAGTACTTTGAACTGCTCATCAGCACTGCTGGCAGAATTACAGATAGCTAGATTGTCGCATCCTTGGTCCATGCCCAGAGAATGGTGATGGTGATTGATTCAGAGCCTTCAGCTGTGGAATATGACAAAGTTGGATCCTCTTTGCTGTCCTATCCAGTATCCACAGGCAGCTTCTGGGACTTAGACCCCACGCTGACACTGGACTCATACAACATTGGGAATAAAAAAATGCCTCCCACAATCTGTGGTTAACTAGGAGAATGCACCTCATTCTCTCAGATTATGACCTGGCTATGATCATAAATGCCTTTGTTAACTCCAGATTGTACTGTTGCAATGCAATGTAGCAGTGGTTTTCAACCTTTTTTCATTTGCAGACCCCTAAAAAATGTCAAATGGAGGTGTGGAGCCCTTTGGAAATCTTAAACATAGTCTGCAGACACCCCTGGATCCATGGACCACAGGTTGATAACCACTGGTTCTATGGTAATGACAACCTTTTGCGGACTCCTTAGACATAGTCTGCGGACCCCCAGGGGCCCACGGACCACAGACTGAAAACCACTGCAATATACCATGGTTTGAAAACATTTTTAAAAATGCAGCAATTGGTGCAGGATGCAGCACGTACCTCTTCAGCAAGATTAGCTGCTTAAGAGCATTTCATCCTTGTATATCACTTGTTCCACTGCTTCGCTAAAGACTGTCCCACCTTCTCGGCCTTCAGTCCACTCTGCTCTTCAAGATTAATGAAACTGTCTATCCTGAGGGTAAGACTCATGCTTTTCCACAAAGCAGCTCACAACCAATTAACATTTACAAAAGGCTAAAACATTTTTTACTTAATCTGCACCTCACAGATGAGATGGATGGTGAGGAAACATTTTGTCGTAAGTCATCTTGTATGCTTTTATTCTAGAAATCTTCAATAAGCCATGGGGTTATGGCTATCGTGTAAAAAACCTGAATAGAAAAGAATCCTGTACCAACTTTGGTGCTGTAGTTGTTTTTTCGCTTACTTGTTGAGACTAGCTAATCAGTGTTAATGGTATCTCACATTATTAGTTCCCTGCAATTACAAGAGAAAAATTGCATCTTAGTTCTTCGTATCTCTACCTCTGTGATTTGGTTTGGCATTCATTGGATTTGCTTCAATTAGCTATTTGAATCCTGTCCATCAATGAATAATTTGCTCCTTGCCTGTCAGTTGCTGCACTACACGTTGCTGTTTTTGCATGTTTGTAAAGGTGTTGCGTTAAATATTTTCTGAGGCCTTTTGAAATCTCTATACAGACATTTGGAATCATTGGAGAAGATTTCAGTTTCTGTATCTAGTACACTACATCCTGACCAATACCAGATGTCTCAGAAGAAGGTGCAAGAAGACCCAAAGTGGGCATTTATGGACTATAACAGTTTTTTTTCCAACCCCTCTCTTCTCAGTTTAGTGATTGCCATATGCTGAGAAGCATGAGCGTTTATATCTTTTCCAAACTTCATTTTTGGAAATCATCTTTAATTGTAACTGTAGATGTTTTCATTATTCATATAAATGTCCAGTCCTTTTTTGAATTCTGCAGAACTCTCGATTTCAATGATGTCTTGTGGCAAAGAGTTCTGTAGGCTAGTTGTCTGTTGTGTAAAGCCATATTGCATTATTCAAGAAGCTCAGTTTAGTTCTTTCTAACTCCAGTTTGTGGGCGTATTAATAGGATGGGCAGCAAATTTGAGTGGAGAAGTAACAGATCGTTCCTTGTTCCCATTTTGATAAGTGTTGTGCACTGAAAGTGCTCAGTGCTGTACAGAATCCAGACAAAGATGCCGTTTCTGCCGTATGATGCTTGAAGTCTAAACGTATAATTGAAATGCAGCCTTTTGCAGGGTGGCTCTTCGCAGTGAAGATCTTCGCTATATACAAGTTCAAGACAGGCAAAGAAAACAAGTTCAAGACAGGCTTATTCAACTGAAACTGCAAAATGTACTTATTAATTTGTTTTCTGGCAAAAATTGCTAATAGATATTTAAGAACTAGGGCAGATCAGATCTTCATATGTCCCTTTTTAAAGATGATACTTCTGGAGTACAGCAGCCCATAGCATCATGCTATGGCATTGATGCTCTGTTAAGCTGGAATCACCAATATCACTTCCTCTGACATCGGGGTTTTCCTTGTATTATTCCCATCCATGTACTCACCAAGCCTGTAACCCTAACCAGATGAAATCTCTGCTAGTAGGAGTGCAGGCCTATACTTGCTATTCACTGCTTGAACACTGTTTTTGGACTTCGACACCACTGGAACACTCATTCCAAATCTTCAATAAGGAATGAAATAATCCAGCCCTTTGAACAACTCATTGCCACTAATATGAGTTTGTAGTTTCTGGCAGAAATACAAAAAATAATTCTTTTAATGCAGCTGCCCTGGTGGCAACAGCATTTTATCTCCTTAAAGAGCAATTCCCAGTTAACAGAAGACACCATTTTAATAATAATGTTACTGTCCAAGGAACTACAGAAGCAGTCATGCTTCTGGGAGAACCCCAAAGCTTGGAAAAGCTACTGTTGACTTGGGATAGGAACTGATTCTACTTTCTGCTCAAAATTGACAGCTGTCAAGTTCCTGGCAAGGCAGCCCAGCATATGAAGGTGTCATGGGGGGGTCTAAACTAAGATTTGCAAGCTCCAGTGAGGATTATGTCATTCACTATACCTGGGATTCAAAGTGGAAGCAACACACGGAAGGGTCATCTTGTGCAAAATGTGATGGCCCACATCCTCAGCAAGTCAGACACCCAAGAATACATCATTCTTATGCTCTCCTTCCTCCATTGGCTCCCCAGTTTTCCTCTGATGTTAATTCAAGACTTGATTGGTCCTCAATTTGAGAGCCATCTGGGACCAACACGGGTACAGTATCACTGCATATCTCCTTTCATCATCATTCAAGACAATTTACAATAGCCTGGGACAGTGCAACTGACAAAATCCAGGACAAGTGTGAGGGCCAGAGATAAGGTGTACTCAGTTGAGGGAGCTCATCTGTGGAGTTGAGCTATTAGTGGAGATTAGATTAAGCCAAATTTTGACCATGTTTGGATCATTGCACAAAACCCACCTGTTGCTAAAGCTTTCCCACCAGAAATAGAGAAAAAAGTAGAGCTTGCTAGAACTGGGAAGTTTGAAGAGCAGAATTCTTTATGAATTCCATTCAGGACACCACTATGCAGTTCTAGTTTTTTAGCTCTCCTTGCTAATTTTGTCAGGAGACTAGAGTAAGAATAATTTTCTGTTCTTCGAGTGCTTGCTTGTGTCGATTTCATTCTAGGCGTGTGCACGCCCATGTGCACAGTTGTTGGAGATTTCTGCCTTAGCGGTATCCATGGGGTCAGCTGTGGCACCCCCTTGAGTGCCGCGCTCATCCATTGGTATATTTGGCGCCACTGACCCTACGCCTTCTCAGTTGCTCCTTACTGCCCATGACAGTTGGTTGAAGCGCCTCATCTTGCAGATCGCAAGAGCATTAGCGGTTCTTTATAGCCTTTCGTTCTCTTATCTGTACATAGTTGTAAAGTAGTTTGTAAGTAATTAGTTAGCCTTTAGTATAGTTAGATTAGTGTACTTAGAGTCCCGGTTGGGACTTTGTCCCAGAGCGGGGCATGCCCCACTCGACATGCAGCAGGCCAATGCCTAACAGTGATACCCATGATACTTGCCTGAAGTGCCTGGGGGAATCCCACAGAAAAGACAAGTATCGGATTTGTAAAAACTTCTGACTTCGAACGCAGAAGTGCATCGGAGCCCTCCACTGTGGACCCTACGCCAAGTATTTCTGCTTGGGTGCGGAGCGCACCGCCGGCACCGGGCTCCGCCCAGCACCATTCCCCTTCGCCGGTGCCGAAGAAGTGGCAAAAGAAGAGGAGCCCTTGGCACCGGAGAAGGGGACTTCGGGCAAAGGACCTGTGTCAGGCCTTGGACCCACTTCGGGGCTACACAGGGATCTGCCCCCAACACCGGGAAGCGACAGGTCCCTGGCCTCTTCCAGGGCTATCAGTGCCCGAGGCGGCCCTGGTGGCCAAAGACCAAATGAGCCTACCAGCACCGCAGGCACCACACCAGGTGGCAGACTCGGCTAAGACCCGGCACCTAAGGGCAAGCCATTCATGGTGCAGCCTCAGAGGATGGTGGCGCACCCCTGGTCGCTAGACCATAGGCGCAGATCCCCATCTCCGTGACCTCGGATCCCGTCACCGTATCCTGGCTCTCCAGCTAGAAAACCCAGGTCCTCGACACGTTCCCCACCTACTGGGCATGGGATTCCGGAGTCGAGGAGTCTGTCTCCGTATCGCCGGTACCAGTGAGCTTCTGGCTGCAGGTCCTCTAGGCCTCGGTAACCCTCCCTCAGGCGGTCTCCCGGACGTCGGTCCCTGCCCCGGAGGGTGCGTTCACCATCACAGCACCGGTCCCAGTCCCCCCAGTCCCGTTTCTCCAGCAGTCATCATTAGTCGCCCTCGCCTCGACGGTTGCTGACCAGAGTCAGCGAGCAGACTCAGGCCTCGTTGGCTCCACCGTGGTCGCCAGAAGGACAGTGGTCCAAGTTGGACCAAGAGTTCAGTCCTTCACATAGAAGGGGGGATTCACCACTGATGTGGGAGACCAGTGCGGCACCCGCCACGGTTACATCACAGCAAGGGCAGTGGCCCTCCCAGTAGCTATACTGGAATCCGTGGGGTGTGCTGTGAATGCCGATCCCCTACTCCCACCAGGCCTCCCTGGCAGCCTCGTATAAACCGGCCACGGCACTGCAGTCAGAGCACGGTGCCAAATCCATTGCGGGGGCAGCACACTGGACCTGGTGCGTAAGGGTCTCTCCCCGGACAAAGAAGGGGAACGAGCTCCTCCACAGGCGGTGCAATCATAGTAGTCATCCCTGGACGAGGTGGTGGCCAGGCCGTCACATACAAGCAGTCCCTGGACGACATTAAGGAGCACCAAGCCCTCCTTAGAAGGGTGGCTGAGAACCTGAACTTACCAATAGAAGAGGTCATGGAGGAGGCCAACGACCTCTTCAACGTTATTTCGGCTACCACCCCTGTCTGGCTGGCGTTGCCTGTTCACCCAGGGGTCCTCAAGATTGCCAAGTCACTGTGGCAAATCCCCTCTTCTATTCCGCCGACTTCCAAGAAAGCAGAAAAGAAATATTATGTCCCTGCAAAAGGTTTTGAATACCTGTACATGCTCTCCCCAGTGGCATCCCTGGTTGTGTCTGCGGTTAACGAAAGGGACAGACAGGACCACGTTAGTGACACCCCCAAAAATAAGGATGCCAAAAGACTTGATTTATTTGGCAGAAAGGTTTATTCAACAGCCAGTCTTCAGTTTAAGGTGTCGAATCACCAGGCACTGTTGGGCAGATATTCAACGAGTCCCACAGGTTGAAATTATAAGTTCAAGGAGAGCCTCCCACAGGATCATGCCCAGGAGTTCACTGCGCTGGTGGACGAAGGCATGGCAGTGGCCGGGGAGTCCTTCAGATGGCCTGGGACGCTATTGACTCGGTGGCCAGGGTGGTCACATCTGCGGTGGCCATGAGACGCAGCTCATGGTTGCAGTCCTCTGGGTTGTCTCAAGATGCAGGCCACTATCCAGGATCTCCTGTTTGAGGAGACGGGGCTCTTCTCTGAGCTCACAGACGTGAGGCTACACGGCATTAAAGACTCTCGAGCCACCCTCCGCTCCTTGGACCTTCACACCCCTCAGCAAGCCAGAAAGCTGTTCTTCCCTCCATCTCCTCCTCCTCTGCACTCTAGGTCCCAGGGAACTCCCAGATCAGATTCCTACAGGAGGAAAGACAAGGACAAGGGGCCTAAACGGAAATATCCTTCATCTTCCCACTCGGCTGCACAATCTGACCCTCCCAGAAACCAGGGAGGCCAGAAAGTCATTTTAAGGGTGTGCCCTAAGACGATGCCCCAGTCAATATGCTGGATCCATCCCTCTCTTTCCTCAGCTGCCTCCACCCTTTCCAGTCAGCCTGGTCCTGTATCACCTTGGACCGTTGGGTGTTCGACATGATTTCATTGAGCTATACCCTCCATCATCCCCTCCCTGGATCCGGGAGACTGGTATGCCGCCCTCGATTTAAAGGATGCATACTTTCATATTTCCATTTTCCTGGGACACCTGCACTTCCTCTCATTTTGGGCCAGTGCCACTTCTAGTTCATGGTGATGTCCTTTGGTCTCTTGTTGGACCCGAGAGTGTTCACAAAGTGTATCGCGCCAGTGGCCGCTTACCTGCGACGTTGAGGAGTCTGAATTTACCCATCCCTCGACAGCTGGTTCATAAAGGGCCAGTCCCGAGATCAGGTGCAGAGGCATTTCGATCTGGCCTGTGCCACCTGTTGCTACCTGGGGCTGGTAATAAACAAGAAAAAGTCAACCTTCACCCCAGTGCAACGCATAGAATTTATCAGGGCGGTCCTCAACTCCACTTTGGCCAGGTCCTTCCTCCCCGAGACTCAGTTCCAAGCCATAGTGGACCTCATCTTGTGTGTGCGAGCCCACCCTCTCACCACCACCCACACGTGCTGGAAATTGTTGGGTCACATGGCAGCATGCACTTACATGGTCCGGCACACACAGCTCCGCCTCAGGCCCCTGCAGGCATGGCTGGCGTCAGTCTATGCCCCCATCCAGCACATTATGGACTGGGTGGTCAGGATTCCTGACAGCGTTCTGTCATTGCTCATGTGGTGGCAGGATCCTGCATTAGTGCTGGAAGGGTCCCCTTTGTGGCTTCATCCCCGTCGGCGACTCTCATCTCAGATGCCTCGGTCCTAGGGTGGGGAGCCCATCTGGATGCACTCAGCACGCAATATCGTTGGTCCAGTCGCGATCACTCTCTGCATATCCACATCAAGGAGCTCAGAGTGGTTCGCCTGGCCTGCCAAGCCTTCCTGCCTCAATTGCAGGGTACGGTGGTGCAGGTCCTGACGGACAATATGGTGACAGTCTTCTATATCAACAGGCAGGGTGGAGCCTGGTCATCTGTCCTCTGCCAGGAAGCCCTCCGGCTCTTGGACTTCTGTCTGCAGCATGATATCCATCTCGTAGCCGCTCCCCTCCCTGGGGCCAAGAACGCCTGGGAAGATCGCCTCAGTAGGTCCTTCTTGTCACGCCACAAGTGGTCCCTCCATCCAGACGTGCTCAGCTTCATCTTCCACAAGCGGGGAACTCCCCAGGTGGACCTGTTCGTGTCCAGGGAGAACAAGAAATGCCACATTTTCTGCTCCCTGTCAGACGCCTTTCTGCTCCAGTGGTCGGGCCTCTGATGTACGCCTTCCCTCTGGTGCCATTACTCTCCAGGGTCCTCATGAAGATCAGGCGGGACAGGGAGATCTTCATAGTGCCAGCTTGGCTGTACCAGCCCTGGTACGGTGGCTGCTCTGTTACAGCCTCCACTCTGGCTGGACCTGCTATCCCAGAACCACGCCAGTATTCTGCATCCCAACCTTCAGGCACTGCACCTGATGGCTTCGCTGCTGCATGGTTAAATGAGCAGGAGCAGCAGTGCTTGGCTGATGTCCAACAGGTCCTGTTGGGCAGTAGAAAACGCTCCACCAGAGTGACCTACCTAGCCAAATGGAAGCGGTTCGCCTGCTGGACCTAGGATAAAGGCGTTCGGCCCAAGTGAGCCTCGATGCAGTTGAACCTGGACTACCTTCTGCATCTCAAACTCCAAAGCCTGTTCCTTTCATCTATCCGGGTCCACTTGGCAGCCATCTTGGCCTTCCATCCGCCTCTCGTGGTTTGGTCGGTTTTCACCCAGGACATGACGGTCAGGTTCTTCAAGGGCCTCGAGCACCTCTACCCGCACATCAGGGACCCTATCCCCCTGTGGGACCTAAATCTGATGCTGTCGCAGCTCACGGGTCCCCACTTCAAACCTGTGGCTTTCTGCTCTCTCCTCCGCCTGTCCTGGAAGATGGCATTCCTGATAGCAGTGACATCTGCCCGCCGGGTCTCAGAGATTAGGGTGCTCACCTCAGAACCACCCTATATGGTCTTCTACAAGGACAAGGTCAAACTAAGACCACACCCAGCCTTCCTGCCCAAAGTGGTCTCCCAATTTCATACGAGCCAGGGCATTTTCTTACCTGTGTTTTTCCCAAAGCTGCATAAGTCGGAGGAGGAGTTAGGCTACATTCCCTAGACGTCAGGAGGGCATTAGCCTTCTACTTTGAGAGGACCAAGCCATTCCGCAAGTCGAGGCAATTGTTTGTCGCAGTGGCCGACAGAATGAAAGGCTGCCTAGTGTCTGCGCAAAGAATTTCTTCGTGGATCACTGCTTGCATTCACTACTGTGTGATCAGGGGAAGGTTTCAGCCCCAGCGATTGTGACTGCCCACGTGACCAGGGCGCAGGCCTCTTCGGCAGCCTTTCTGGCCTAAGTGCCTATTCATGACATCTGCAGGGCAGCCACCTGGTCATCCGTCCGTATGTTCATGTTCCACTACGCGCTGACCCAGGAGGCCCAGGACGATGCCAGCTTCAGTAGGGCAGTACTACAAGCCTCCAGACTGAACTCCAAGGCCACCTCCAAGGATACTGCTTGAGTCACCTAGAGTGGAATTGACATGAGCAAGCACTCAAAGAAGAAAAAACTGTTACTTATCTTTTGTAACTATTGTTCTTCGAGATGTGTTGCTCATGTCCATTCCATTCTAGGTGTGTGCGTGCCCATGTGCACAGTTGTCGGAGATTTCTGCCTTAGCGGTATCCTTAGGGTTGGCTGCGGCACTGTCTTGACTGCCATGCTCATGCATCGGTATGTTAGGCACCACTGACCCTACGCCCTCTCAGTTCCTTCTTGTCAGTAACTCCGACAGAGGGGTAGGAGGGCGGGTAATGGAATGGACATGAGCAACACATCTCAAAGAACAATAGTTACAAAAGGTAAGTAACTGGGTTTTTTTCCCATTTGCCAGTTCTTACAGATGCTGAATTGGAGCATTTGAGGCTTTTGTTGAACACACTGATGAATTCTGAAGATTTCTGATCAAGATGCACCCTTCAGAGCTTCTAAATCTGGTGAAATGTCCTGGACCTATAGCCTGAGGCTGAAATACTCTATATACAGAGTGGATACATTATGAGAAGTGGCAGTGCTGTTCCACCAAATAGATACACAGGTGTTTCACATTCTCCTTTTCTTCAATATTCCTGGGACCAAAATTCAGTCTAAGATGTTTTTTCCAGTTTGAGTGGTTGGTGCTACATCTAGTGCAGTCACATTTCACTGAGGTAGATCATCACTTTATAGCTGACTTGCATTGTTTGGAAAAGGAATATGTTCTCCAGTTTGTGGTTATGCTGAAACCTACACAGACCAGGTAAGCATATGTACTATTTCCAAACAAAAAAGTCAGTACTGTATGCTCAACTAAAAATGGAAGAGCAACCAAGTGTATTGAAATGACCCATATTTGCCTCATGGGTACTAGCTTTCCAGGCAAAAGGGCTTATTGGACCTTTAAATCATTCTGATTGAGAATTGCATAAGGATAAGCTAGAAGCTGACTGGAAAGAAGTTACACAAAGATAAGTTTTCATCATTTCATATATTCTTCTGATTTGTGGAAACCTGAAATGCTGGAAGAACATCTTTTTTGGAGCAGACCTTTCTGTAGGGTGTTGCTTATAGAAAACCATTCAAACTGTTTATCCATATTGCTTCTCTACATTTGTGTAAAAGGAGGGCAAAGACTGTTTCATAATACCCTTGGAGTGACCTGGATAAGGGAGTGTGTGAACAGATGTCTGTCCAACTTGAACAATATTTTAAGATCACCTTGGGGTGTTTTTCCACATCTAACCACTACATAATATCTAGTTATATTTGTTGTAGAGGTAATACCTGTAGAATGCAATATTGTCACCCTATCAGTTCACCCACCATTGAAATACCAGTCTCTGGAGTGGAAATACAACAGCAGCGCTCCTTGACAGAGTTTTAGGAGGAGAAGTGAAGAACTACTTATCCAAATGAAAAAACAGGAAGCCAGTTAGGCTGACCATAATTACCTAAGCTGGAATTTGTCTGGTTTGGCTCTGATTTACAGGCATCTTCAGTTAGTGAGGCATCAATTGCACTGACTGGCTGCATATTTTTTCTTAGGAAACTCCAAACCATTCCTATTCTGGCAGTTGTGTTAGACCCAACCAGTTTCACCTACAGGTTAGTGTGCAGTTGGGCCACATTTATATAAAAAACAATCCATGAAATCAGATGTTAAAGGTGATCTGAGAGTGTTTTTTAAAAAACTAAAAACTGTTTAAGAGCCATGGTCATTAACAGAACATTGCAAAGAAAAAAAAATGTAAATGATGAACTGAGAAGCTCTTTTCAGCCTAGACCTGGAGATAGTATTCTGTTTCTTCCCCCAAGAGTTGACGTTAACGTACAAATGGGACACAAAGCTGCATTTCTTACCCTGCTTCAGGGTGTTAATGATGTCATCACTTGTGGAATGTGAAGTGCAGAACTCTTGAGTGTAAGTCTTAACAGGTAGTTAAAGCAGGAAACGACTTTCAAATATTTTGCTTTTAAATCTATACATTGTGATAGTGACTTGGGATCCTAAACATAATATTTTAAACTATGTTTTAAACAAATATTTTAATTCCATTTTGCCAAACCAAGTACATACAATAATATTGGAGGTCGTTCGCGCAAACATACAAGAAGTCATAATGTTTTCCCAAAGAGCTTACCCATCTAAATTAAGTGGTCTTTACATTCTGCTAATATAAGCTCTGCTATTATTGACATCTAGTGGAGAGTTTAATTTAACTTAGTCATTTAACTTTAGTGGCAGCTGCTGATTTTGGATTTCCAGGTTCCTCAGCAAGAAACAATTTCTTCTGATGAATTCTTCGCTGGCTCTCTGGCTCTGCCTCCTCTTGGAAAGCATGATTTTCAGGTATAATGCGTAAGTATTCTAATAAAAGACATTGGAAATCCTCCAGTTGGAGATAAGAATGATATTCTATTAGGCAATTATGTGTAGGAATTGGTTTGTCCTATCGTGTGTTTGATAAGACAGAAAGGTAACATCTTGCTCTGCTAGCCTTCTGAGATGAAACTGGACAGGAACAGTGGGTGATTTAGCAGTTGCCACTGCATGAAGAATATTTTACAAGATTCAGCTGGAGAGATTTTCTTTACTTTTTCATTTTTGCTGCTTCTAGTGTCAGAGGGTAACATCTGGAGCTTTCTTCCTTTGCCCACCAGGGTAAGGAAAGTGCTCAACCACTGACTTTTTTGCCTACGGCATAAGAGAGCCTGTCTGGCCTCCTGCTCTAATGGCCAGCTCCACGCAAATGCTGCTGGGAGAAGGATGATAAGATGGACACAATGGAAATAGTAAATGGCTGTTAGTGAGATGGATGCTGTAAAACGGTCAGAATGTAGAGCATTTTATCCAGGAAGTTTTTGCTGATGCCATTATTAGAGGAAGTGTGACTCTGCGACAGGAAAAGCGAATTCTCCAGAGTTTGTGGAGGAGAAAGGCTCTATCCCAATTAGGGAATCTTGTGATGTATACCTAACTGGGGCCTGATCTTGGAGGGTGTTGTGTCCTCAACTTCCATTGAAGTCAATGGAAAATGGAGTGTTTAGTGTCTTCCAGGATCAGACCTGAGATCTCCCACAAAGAAACAACTTCTCAGAGTTGAGGCAAAGGCATGGACTGTCAGAATAGGTATAGTGCAAATACATACAAGCCTTTTTATTCACTGTTTGTAAAGTGCGAACAGTATGGCATTCACTATATAGACACACATGAATGCAAAGACCCTGCCCCCAAAGAGTTTACAATCTAAATATTCCTTTTATAGGAATATAAATTGTTTGTAAGTCTCTTCCCCTCTGGGAACTGGCTGGTGTGGGGAAAGGGGAAGTCCTCAAGTGAACATAGAATAGAGGTTTCCTTGTTCTCACTTGCAGATCTATATACTGTACTAAGTCAGATTTGGACTCATTGCAGCAGCCATTCTTCGATAGCGCTACAGAGAAACATCCTGTCACCTCTTATTCAGCAAGTTTGTGAGGCTGTCAAGGGAGATACTAAGATTCTGTATAGGCTACAATGCCAACGGTATAATGACAACACCCAGTTCTGCATTTCCTATTTGTTGATGATATGCCTCTGTACATAACAAGGATATGAATGAAAAGAAGCTAGCTCCATATGGCCAAAATAGAGGTGATGGAGGTTGGCAAAGGGAAAACTTCGAGAAACTGTGACCACTTTCAGCCAAGAATATCAGCCCACTCCATCTCCCAGTTGTCGATGGTGTGCAGCCTTGGGTTCTGCTAGATTCATGTCTGCTCTTGGAATACCAGACAGCAGTGGTCAAAATCATCTTTTACCCTCTAATGCTGGCCAGAAGATTGGACCCATTTTTTATTGGATGAGGACCATAGCCATGGGGATCCAGGCTTTTGTTGCCTCCTGGTTAGACCTGTTACACAAAGCTATACATGGGGTTGATCATGAAGGCCACCCAGAAATTAAGGCTGGTGCAACACACAGTGGGCCACCTTGCTAAGCAAGAAAGTGTTGAGCATATCACGCTACTGCTTTGCACTCTACTTTCGTTGCTTATTGCACTCTGAATCCAATTCAAGATCCTGATGTCATTTACAAAGCCATAATTGTACTGGGATCTGTCTATCTCAGGAACTTCTCTCACTGCATGACAAAGAAGGGCAGCTGTTTTCAGCTAGGACACTTCTGCTGTTAGTCCCAGTTATGATTACGGAGTTTGGGATAGAACATCCTTGATGGAGGGCCCAAGGTGGTTGAGTAATCTTTTGTTAGAGATTGTCTCCTTCAGGCCACACTGAGTTTTGCCTCCTTTAGGGTATTTTCCAAGACCCACCTCTTCACCCAGGCACTTCCCCATGGAGTCTGACCCTTTTGGTGATAAGTTATGCAAGAGGAGAAGATGTCAAGCGGTGGTTTTATTGAGGACAACCTACGTCCTCAGCTATCACAGAGAAAGGAGACTTAATAAATCAGCATAACTAATGTGGAGCCAGCAAGTGTTGCAGAGCTGATGGGATTACACTTGCACAAGAGCTAAAGTAAAATGCTTGCACAAGTTGGGTTTTTTCCCTATAGAGGACTTGATGCTGAATGTTATTTGTACAGAGAAAATTCTTTCTGCATCAGTTCTGCCAACAGTCTATTTGAAACCTCTTGTTTGTATGGTGTTGAGTCTTTTCTACCTGAGACTTGGCTTTATTATTTACTCTGGGTGCCACGTTCTCTGCACTAACAGAGGTTGAAGTCAGCCTTTATCCTGACAGCTAAGCCTAAGGAAAAGAACTTTATGTGCAGTTTCCAACCTTTTTGCAATGTGCGTGACTTCTCCTTTTCAAGTATTCTACAGTATTTCCTTTACCCTCTTTTTTCTGTCTCACTGTGCACCAGCGTCAGGGCTCTGAGGAAACCTCCTAGCGAGGTTGGGACCTACTCATCAGCGTAGACTTACGAGAGAGAGAGAGAAAGTACCTTTTTCTTTACAAAAATTAGAATCTGTCTTGACATTCTTTCTGATGCCTGGTGTAGCACAAGACATAAACACACTGTTGTGGTATATGAGTTGATGCTTCCCTTTCCATGTTCATCAATTATGTATGTTATGTAAAATTCAACAAAGGAAAGTGTGGTGTTGAAATCAGTTGTCTTTATGGTCAGTTCTCCAGCTGGATCCAGTATGGTTAGGGTCCCTTCATCTGGCATCCAGATCTTTCAGCTATGTTTTTCCTGTTTCATTCCATGCTTTGATTTTCCTCAGTCATTACAATATTAAATTGTATGGACATGCAGAGCATTGGGTTCAATATGGCAGAGCATAGGTGGGCTGCCTGCAGGCAAGTCAAAGAATTAGAGGAACATCGTGCACTAAATTAGTTGACCTTCTGTAATGTGTAAGTAGCACTTTTCAGTATTATTGGATTTGTTGTTCCCTAAACTTGATGTACTAATTCCGCTCAGAAAACAAAAAATCTCCTGAATATACTGGATGGGCTAGAACTGCATTAAATTTAGTTAAAGTTGTTAGTCACAAAAGGCTTACTATATTTACAAATATGTACCTGGTCTCCACCTTCCACAGCACAGGTAATTTCAATAAGATGTCCACTAACTAGCAGCAAAATGAAGAATGGGAAATGTTAAAATGGACATGAGAAATGGCAGCACCATGAATGGCTCTCTCTCAAAGAGTAAGAATTGGATTTTACTGTGCTGGGTCTGGTTACATTTCTGCTGATCATAATGTTACTTAATTGAGATAAGGATGTGCGTTTTAAAAATGGGTGAAATATTTAAAATGCCATTTGTCATTGATCTCTCACGGAGGAAAAATGCACATTTGCAGTTAGCCTATGCTGAGAGAAACCCAGGTTTATCTTTTGATCCGTAGCTGCGCAATCTTTTTACTACTGTCTGTGCTTATTGACATGCTGCCTTTGAGCCTGGTTTATTTAGAGAATTACCTTCCCCTTCTCCAGCAGCAATCACTTTGTGATTTATCAGGCTTTGAATCACACAAAGGGACTCGTTCCTGCATTGCCCCTCATGGTGTTTTAACAGAAAGCAGACATGCCTTGCACTCGTGGAGGAGAGGTCACAAGGATAAGTGTCTTCAGTGATGCTTCCCACAGACCAATCTTAAGTTGCATCTGTGTGTTGTGTTGTAAAAAAGTTCTGATCTTCGTTCCCGTCTGCATGTTCCACATGGGATAGAGGATGTTGTGTCTTAAAGCCACAACTGTCAGTATGCTTTTAAGGTTAATGCTCACTGTGGTTTGTTTGTCTAGTTGGGGCCATTTATCGTTCAAAGCCACATTGTGATTGGGCATCTGGGTTGATAACGTACCTGTTCTCTAAATCCCAGTAGTACTGAACTGGGATCTTATCACAAGGTAGGGGATCCTCTGTACACCTAGGTTTGTTAAACCTGCGGTGGGGAGATGGCACAGAGAGTCTGAGAATGCCACCATAAAGTTTTCTGCACATGACCTCTGTACAGATCCTCAGTAAGGCTGGGTGAATTTTTTTGACTAATAGATTTTTTTATTAAAAAATGTATTTTTCAGTTCTCTTAAACTTTGTGAATTTGGGTAGAATTGGACAAATAGATTTGGCTATGGGGAAGTCAAAATGTTTTGACTTTATAATTTTGAAATGTTTCATTTTGACTTTTCATTTTGGAGCAGCATTTTGAATTCAAATTTGGGCAATTCTGTTTAAAAAGAAACACAAGAAAGGATGAAAAACACTCAAATAGCTGAATCAAAACAAAAAACTTAAGTTTGTTTAGAATCAACCCAGAACATTTTAGTCGATTGAAAGTTTTTTTTAGTTTTTTGATTTGACAGATTTTGAAAAAAAAATGATATTGGTTCAAATCAGACTGGATTTTTTGGGTTAAGTCTTCAAACTGAAGAATCCATTATTTGCTCAGTTCTTGTCTTCACTGCTACTTTGTGTTCCAATTGCATAGGGCAGTTGCATGCAATTCTTTTCTATGTGGGGCCTCTTTCTGCTTTCACATCATTCTTACCCTGGTGTAACTCCATTTACTTAAGTGGATTTCTGTGTGAAAAGCAAAATCAGGCTGTAATACCTGCATTTGTTCCCATCCTTTTAGTACTAGGTAATTCTATTGTGACTCATAGAAAATTGCAAAGGCAACTGCTCCAGGACCAGGAGGGGCCTCCAGTGCAGCTAGCTTCCATGGGGCTTCAAAGGCACTGACTGCCTCATAGTTACTGCTTTGTAGCTGGTGGTTGGCTGTGATTATCTGACGGCACAAGCAGTGCTGTTATCAGAGGTAAAGTCTTACGATGAGAAATATCCTTCTGTCTCACTTCACAGAGCCCTCAGGTCCTTTGAGATGTCTGTATTCTCCATTATTCATAGTGAAACAGATCTTGGCAGTTGCATTTCAGATTCACACCACAGTAAAACCAAAACTTGTCTTTGCCTAATAACTGTCTTTGTAATGGGAGGGTGGAGAAATGGTTGCTGAGCTGTGCAGCTCCATGGACTACCATGTTTATAAATCCCCTGACCTGCTATAAGTATGAAAGAGTTGGTGCAGAAAGACCATTTAAACTATGTTTGGGACATTCCTGAGTTCCTGCTTTTTGGCTGTGAGAGTGAGATGCTGTCCTTCTGACCAAACTGTACCTCCCTATTTATGGAAAAGAGCTGGCAAGATGTCATGGAAAACTCAGAAAAGAGAATCCTGCGGTTTGCTTCAATCATGTATTGCCAGGAGACACTTGCATAAAAACAGGTTTCTTCAGAGCTTGGCTGCTGCTGCTTCTACTCATTCTAACTCTTACCTGTGACATCACAATCTTCTCCACAGTAGCTGCTTGTGATATGCCATTCGGAGGATTATTTTTTCTTGTGGGGAATGGACTCTTACTAAAGAATGAGGCACAAGCACCTTGCTCGTCAGCACAGTAACTACAAGGACCTTGTACTGTTTCTTGATCTATTAGCCCATTCAGCATGGGAAGCATTGGCAGCCAACATCCCAACAGCTTAGCTGATACAGAAAATGTTAACACAAACTATTCTGATAGGAATCCTGGAGCCAAGTGTTAACAGAGGCGCTTCCAGTTAAGTGCTGGCATATAGGTAAGAGTAGTAATGTTGTACTTTATTTTCCATTAATAGTTAGAGCTCCATAAGGTTTCTGAAATAGAATATTTTTCACCAGATCAACACTCCTGCTTTGGCTGGGGTTTTGCAGAAGTAGGATCCAATGTCATCAACACACAGACCCTCAGTGAAAGGACTGTTGTTCATTGAGATAGTGTTTCCTATTTCCAGATGCTACCTTAGGTAACTTGACTGCTTGTCCGTTGTGGAGAACAGGGCATGCCAATCTTACAACTAGGTCACTTACAGTCCTTCTAAAACTATTGCATTTTAAAAGTTATGCACTGTCCACTTTGGCCAGCGGTAGCTGGTACAATTATGACTGGAAGCTCATTTTAAGTTCAGTAGTTGGAAATACATGGTCAGTTTGACATGGACTCAACAAAAAATAAATTGAAACAGGTAATACTTGATCTCTAAAAGCAGGTCATGGTGACTACCCTCTTGCTTTTACCACAGCAGTAGTATCCAAGAGCTTGCAGGGCACACAAGGGTTATTTAGTGAACTGTTAAAATTTACATTTTCGTATAAACAGTCCACCTAAAATTCTTTGTTAACTTTGAAATGTTGCTATCATTCCCTTGAGGTGCAACCACTGCCAGAACCACAAAGGAGTAAATAAATTGAGCAAACTTTTTTGGTCACCTACGACCAAAGCTGACAAGATGCAGATCCCATGCTGCTGGGCCTAAATCAGAGCAGCAGTCAATGACATTTGTAAAAATGAATGGGTTGAAATTCGTAGCATTCACCCAAGGCAAGAGAGTACTGTATTTTTAAGACTCTTGATTCATAAGCATTATTTTTTGTACCTCTAATTGATTTGCTTAATATGTTTATTTAATAAACAATTACAGTCGCTCTATTTAGTGTAGTTTCACAGCACAAGTTGTGGGAACATGATAAATATGCACACCTCTTGGAGTTAAACCACTCCTCCTGTGGCCTTACATGTGTGTTGTATTGCTACAAAGGTGAGTATATCTGTCTTGCTACACCCAGTTGTCTTAGTCATAGAATCTGTAATTAGAGACAGAAAATGTTCTTCAAGTGCTTGCTAAGGTCCATTCCATGTTAGGTGCGCATGCATGCCGTGTGTACCATTGCCAGAGATTTTTCTCTGGAGTGGTATCTGTTGGGCCAGCTCTAGCACCCTCTAGCGCTGCGCTCTTATGCACCAATATAAGGGGCGCCACCAGCCACACACCGTCTCAGTTCCTTCTTGCCACCCATGATGGTTGCTGGAACAACCCTTCTTGCTTCAGCAAGGCTTCTTCCTAGTGGTTTTTGTGCTTCTTCTACGTTTGTAGTTATTTTAGTGTATATAGTTAGTGTATATAGATAGTTCCTATCATAGAGGGACTTCTGCACCCCAGGGGCCAGGCATGCCACGGTCCCCAGGCTTCAAGCCTTGTGCCTCCTGTGGCAAGCCTATGCTCATGAGTGACCTGCACTCCAGCTGCTTAAAGTGCCTGGGTGAAACTCACATGAGGGACAAGTGTCAGATCTGTCAGGACTTCAGGCCCCACACAAAGAAAGACACGGAAATCAGGCTGAAGGCTATCCTTATGAGAGCCACCTTCAGACCAGTCTCAGAGCTGAGCCACTCCAATTCGGCACCAAGTACTTCGCTGTCAGTACCAAGCGCTCCCTCGGTACCATTCACCATCTTTAGTGTCAAGGAAGAAGTAGAAGCAGCAGCAGTGCACTGAGAGAGGGCGCTCACTGGTGCCAAAAGCAGACAAGCGGGGAGAAGGCAGTATAGTGAGACTCGTGCCGGGCCACTCGTCTGCTCTTGGACCCATGCCGGCACCGTCGACTCCTCCCAGATTATTGAGTCTGGTGCAGGATCCTCCACTGACTCTGGGAAGCCACTGCGGTTCCAGCAATCTGACAGTACAATCGACCCCAGAGACTTACCAGGCAGCTAGGGACCTTCTCTCTCTACCGGGCCTGCCAACACTAATGGGGCACCCACCAGCTCTGGCATCTGGAAGCAGGGAACATCATGCGCCTTCTTGGCACCGGGTCCCCCTGCACCCTCTTGGGGCAAACCTCACCTGATCTCCGATACATCACTGGTCCCCAGAACCCTGGCACTGTATGGATGTGGAAACGGGTATCGCCCCACTGTGGTTGCTGAGAGAAGACTCCTCTTCGGAATGTGCCACTGAAGGCCCACCACTGATACCCAGTTTATGTACCACAGGTTTGGTACAGGTCCCCCAGCTGGCTCCTGGGCAGCAGGTCACTGGCTGATGCAGTGGCCTTATTGGAACCCTTGGGGTTTTCCCCTGGTATTGGGTCCTTCCTTCCACTGCTCCTATTCCGTGGTCTCTGAGAGATGGGCCACCGCTCCTTCCCGCTCAGCATCGGACCCCGACCCCAGTACCGACATCCAGGAGTTGGCTCCAGTGGATGTAATTGTGGAAGAGGAAGGAGCCCATCCTCCAGTGCAAGCCTCCTCCTCTTCCCCCCCCCCCCCCCCCCATGAGGCTATCACAGGTCCCAGTAGCCTGCTTCCGCAGGAAAATTTTAGTGCCCAGCAGGACCTTCTGAAGAGGGTTGCAGCAAACCTGGGCCTGGAAATTGAGGAACTCAGAGACATTGCACAGCCATATGGATATCCTGGCTGCAGCAGCTCCATGCAAAATAGCCCTGCCCATCAATGAGGCAATGATGGCACCTGTTAAGGCCCTGTGGCAAACTCCTTCGTCTCTGCTCCCTACCTCAAAGAGGGCAGCGAAGTATTATGTGCCAGCAAGCAGGTTTGAATACCTGTATTCGCACCCTCCCCTGGGGTTCCTGGTGGTATCTTCAGCGAACAAAAGGGACAGACAAGGCCAGACAAGCGCTACCCCAGAACAAAAGATCACTAAGAGACTGGACAAAAGGTATATTCAATGGGTAGCCTTCAACTACGTATCTCCAACCAGCAGATTTTGCTGGGGAGATATGATTTTAATTTGTGGGACTCCCTGTCTAAATTCAAAGGCTCCTTGCCCCAAGATTCGAGGCAGGAGTTCGCTGCCTTCTTGGAGGAAGGTAAGAATGTGGCCAGGACCTCTCTCCAGGTGGCTCTGGATGTTGCCGACTCAGCAGCCAGAACAATGGCCTCAGCAGTTGCCATGAGGTGTTGCTCTTGACTACTGTCCTCCAGCCTCCCACATGAGGGTCAACAGACCATCCAGGATCTCCCCTTTGAAGGCTTCTCTTTTCTCAGACCAGACTAACTCGAGACTTCATGGCCTGAAGGACTCCAGGGCCATTCTACAGTCTTTGGGCCTTTACACTCCATCAGCATCCAGGAAGCACTTCAGGCCCCAACAGTCTCTTTGGTTCTCAGCACCTCCAAGACAGGAGCCCTACAAAAGGAAAGAACGGGGTTAAAAACAGCATCAGCCACTCCTGTCCACCTGAGCTTCCCAGTCGGGGTCTCAGAGATACTCCGGCGGGCCCAAGCAGGCCTTTTGAAGGTGTGCCCAAGGGTGCTGTACCAGTCATCGTTTTAGTCGGGTTCCCCCCATCCCTTATTTTTGGACCGTCTGTTGCTCTTCAGCCTGGCATGGTCGTGCATAACATCTGACCGTTGGGAGGGTAAGGGTTCTACTCCTAGGTATTTCCTAATCTCAAAGGAGGCCTTCGACCCACCTTGGACCTGTGTTGCCTCAACAGATATCTCAAGAAACTGTGGTTCTGCATGGTCTCCCTGCCTCCATCATTCCATTCCTGGATCCAGGAGACTAGTACGCCGCCCTCAACTTAAACAATGCATATTTTTACATTTTTTCTCAGGCTTATGGTGGGTTAGCATCACAACCAATTCACTGCCGTCCCCCTTGGCCTAGCAGTGGTCTTACGGGTTTTCACAAAGTATATGGCAGTCGTAGCAGGCGGCGAGGCATACAGCGAGTATATGGCGCCTTCCTCAGGCGGTGAGGCATACAAATCTACCCGTACCTCGACGACTGGCTGATCAAAGGTCGGTTGCAGGCTGAAGTACAGAACAGCATCAGCATGGTTCGAACCACCTTCAGAGTGCTGGGCCTGCTGATAAATGAGCAGAAATCAACTCTTGTTCTAGTTCAGAGAATAGAGTGCTCGACTCGACCCAAGCCACAATATAATAGTCAGGTTTTTTAAGGGGTTGGAAAGACTCTGTCCTCAGGTTCACAAGCCTATTGCCCCATGGGACTTGAGCCTGGTTCTTTCGAAGCTCACGGGGTCCCCTTCGAGCTGTTAGCATTATGCTCCCTGCTACTTCTCTCCTGGAACCTCACCTTCCTGGTGGCGCTCACCTCGGCCAGAAGGGTGTTTGAAATCAAGGCCCTTATGTCAGAACCACCCCACACGGTATTCTTCAAGGACAAGGTTCATTTGCGCAGGGCCAGCCCTGCGGGTGAGCAGTATGGGCTGCAGCCCGCCAAAGGGGGCGTCGTGCATAGGGTTTGCCTGATTCCTACCTGACCTGCCGAGAGCCAGCTGGGCTGGCAGAGGCACACAGGTGGAGCAGTAGCATCTGGAAGAGGGGGGAGGGACCCAAACTGCAGGGGGGCAGTTGGATGAAGAGCCAAGCCCAGGGAATTCTCCGGAGCAGGGGTGCCCCTCCTCCTCCCTGCTCCACTGCCGTGTGCAGCCGCTGCTGCTCCTGTTTCCTCCTTCCCCAGCACCACCACCCTTCCTCCCCGAAGCCCCTGGCCACTCTGGACAGGGAGCATCCTGTCTGCTGTGTGGGTACGGGGGTGATGTCGGGATGTCCCCCTCCCCCCCCACCCATGTACCCAGTCTCCACTGAGCTGGGGTGACAGGAGAGGGGGAATCTGTATGTGCTGCTGCCTCTCTGGGTCCAGCAGCAGCTGCTTGTGCCTGAAAAAGCTTTCAGGCACCTGATCCTGAGTGCTTTCTTAAAGAGACAGTGTGCTCATACACTCACTCAAGCGCACGCACACACTGTCACACAGACCCCCCCCCCCAACACACACCAGGGCTTCCTGCGTCCAGGTCACTTTCCCAACTTGAACTGGGCTGTGAGGCAAGCATCAGCAGTTGCTGCTCTCTGCCCTCCTCTTATGCAGCCCAGGCAGCAAAAGTGACCTGGATGCAGGGAGCCCTGACCTCGCTCCTTGCTCCCCCCCTCACAGCTCCCTAGCGGTGTGCGGGGCAGAGAAGCAGCAGTCCAGTGGGGGAGCGAGCAGCAATGCCAGCTGCTCCATCACTGCATCCAGGGCAGTTTTCCCACGTGGGTGCAGGAGGGGGATGCAGAGGTTACGGACACAGGAGGGGGGCAGGGGTTGTGGTGAAGAGGGCACAGTGCAGGGGATAGGGGTGTAGGAGGGAGGGGCAGGGGTTGGGTGCAGGAGGGGTCAGGGGTTGGGGTGAAAAGGGCACAGTGCAGGGGTTGGTGCAGGATGGGGGAGGTGAAGAGGGTGCAGCGATCAGGCCACAGGAGGGAAGTACGGATTGGGGTGAAGAGGGCACAGGAGGGAGGTGCAGGGGTAGGAGTGAAGGGGGTGCAGGAGTAAGAGACACAGGAGGGAAGTGCAAGGATTAGGGGCGAAGGGGCACAGTGCAGGGGTTAGGGGTGAAGGGAGGGTGGGAGCCCAGGGGGGCCGGGGCAATGGGGGGGCACCAAAATGCAAGTTCACCCAGGGTGCCATTTTCACTAAGGCCGGCCCTGCAACTGCGTCCCCATCCAGCCTTCCTGCCAAAGGTGGCGTCACAATCCCATAATAACCAGGTCATTTTCCTACCAGTTTTCTTCTGGAAACCTCACAAGAACTTTAAGGAATGACGGCTTCATTCGTTAGACGGACCCTCACCCTATATATTGTGAGGACTAAACCCTTCTGCAAATCCACGCAACTTTTCGTAACAATAACGGAAAGGATGAGAGGGCTACCTGTATCATCTCAAAGGATATTGTCCTGGATAACAGTCTGTATTCAAGCTTGCTACGACCAGGTGAACATCCCCCCTCCGGCCATTTTAACCACTTATTCCACATGAGCCCAAGCTTCGTCAGCTGAGTTCCTAGCGCAGGTCCCAATCCAGGACATCTGTAGAGCCGTGACCTGGTCACTGGTGCATACTTTCATGTCCCAGTACACCATCATCCAAAGGGCCCAAGCCAACGCTGCTTTAAAAGGGTAGTGTTGCAGTCTGTATGCCCATGAACTTTGAGCCCACCTCCTTGGGGTACTGCTCATGAGTCACCTAACATGGAATGGACATGGGCAAGCACTTGAAGAAGAAAAAGTGGTGGTTCTTCGAGTGATTGCTCATGTGTATTCCACTATAGGTGTGCGTGCTCGCCACGTGCACCGGTGTCGGAAGTTTTTCCCTTAGCAGTATCCGTAGTGGGGGAGCACCGCTGCGACCCCTGGAGTGGCACGGATATATCGGGCTAAAAAGGGGGCTGTGTGCTCCCCCCACCCTCAGTTCCTTCTTGCCGCCAGTGAAGGTAGTCGGAACTTGCTCCAGCCTTGGCTGCAGTGTTTATAGCTTTAGTGGTATCTTCTTCACTGAACTTCTTTGCTGAACTTTTCTTCGTTAGTGCCTGGCTCGGGGCATGTCCCGTGGCCCAGGCTTCAAGTCGTGTGACTCTTGTCGCAACTGTATGCCCAGAAGCAATCCACACTGTCAGTGTCTTCGCTGTCTGGGCGAGGCTTACATTAGCGAGCGTTGTAAGATTTGCCGGTCCTTCAAGCCTCGGACGAAGCGGGAGCGTGAGATCCGACCCCATGCTTTGCTAATGGAGTCGGCACTGGCACCGGCACCGGCACGTCTTCGGTGCGCAGTGAGGCACCGTCGTTGACTCGGCACCGCTCTCCCAGTAAGAAGCAAGGGAAGACTCAGCGGCGCCGAGAGAAGGAGAGGGGTGAGGCCAGACCCAAGTTGGGCAGCCCACAATCCCCGTCGGGACAGAGACCTCCGACTCGCGCTGAGCGGAGTAGTCCAGTCGAGCCTCATGTGAAGTGCGCATGCCTTCGATGCCAGAGGCAGCTCAGGCCACGCGTTGATATCCTAGCCCTTCTAGTGCCGGGAGTGCCACCTCAGTCGGGCTCCCGGTCCCGTGGAAAGCCGCCTTTGGGTGCCCATCAGCCCTCCCCAGAGGTATCGGAGGTCAAGGTACCTTCCAGGGTCGAGGTGCCGAGCAGAGGCCCGCATCGTACATCAATTCTGCGTGCCGGCTCTCCTGCGAGCGAGTCCCACTCCTCCGGTCTCCAGAGCCATAGAGGAGCTGACAAGAGGCGACGCCGTTCCTCCTTGAGTCAGTCTGAGAGGAACAGGTCCCGATGCCGTCAGCACCGGCGCTCCTATTCTAGCGCCCGCAGTCACAGAGGCCGTGCTCCGAGTCCATCCCGAGAGTCCCCGGCATGAAGGCGCCATGGCCACAGGCGCCGTAGGGAATCCAGAGACAGCTCCTCGGGCATCTACCTCTCGACTTCATCCAGGTCGAAGTCTCGGGGCAGGAGCCATCATGACAGAGACCGCTCCAGTCGTTCCTACGGCACCGTGCGCTCGTCCAGGACTTCGGCGTCGGTGCTCATCTGTCTCTCCCCGGGCCGCACCGCACCACAGGAGCAGCCAGATCTGCCTGCGCCCCAGGCGTCCCAGTTCCAGGCCGTGCCCTGGCAAGGACAATGGTGCCAGTGGGCACCGTGGCCTCAGGCACCCTCACAGCCGGGACCTCGCTCCGTGGCGGGAGCCTCTCAGGCCCGCCCCGCATCGCCTCCCCAGGACTGGGATGGGGCTGCGGGCGCCGAACAACCGGCCCCGGGACATGACCCGGACATCGAGCCTATGATGCCATTGGTGGCTGAGGGCACCGCACCATCTACCTCTTCGGCGCCGGGCGATTCAGTTGCGGTACCACCTCCCTCTTCTCAAGAGGAATTCAAGGCGCACCAAGAACTGCTTAGGAGGGTGGCAGCAAATCTCGAGCTCCAGGCCGAGGAGATGGAGGAGCCCTCCGACACGGTACCGGGGCGGGTGGCCCTCCCATTCCATCAGGGGGTGGCCAACATCACCACCGGCCTCTCTTGGCCCCATTTCCAAGAAGGCCGAAAGGAAGTATTTCGTCCCCGCAAGGGGTCACGAGTACCTATACGCCCACCCGGCCCCCAACTCTTTGGTGGTAGAGTCGGTCCACCACCGTGAGCAGAACGGCCAGCCCGCGCCCACACCAAAGGACAAGGACGCTCGGAGACTTGACAACTTTGGTAAAAAGGTTTATTCGTCTGCCAGTTTCCAGCTCAGAGTGGCCAACCACCAGGCACTGCTGAGCCGTTATGAGTTTAATCTCTGAGGATCCTTCCCCAAGTTCGAGCCCCTTCTTCAAGATAAGGACAAGAAGGAGTTCCGGGCTCTGGTCGAAGAGGGGGCGGCGGTGGCCAAAGCAGCTCTCCAGGCAGCTTCGGACGCAGCAGACACAGCCGCTCGGTCAATGGCTTCGGCGGTCTCCATGCGAAGGGCGTCGTGGCTCTCGCTCTCGGGGCTGTCTGTGGAGTTCCAGTCGATAATGCAGGACCTGCCGTTTGATGGCATAGCGTTATTTGCAGACCAGACAGATACCTGTCTGCATGGGATGAAGGACTCCCGCACCACCCTGCAGATGCTGGGCCTCTATGTCCCGCCTTCTGAGGACAAGCCCAGGTCTCAAACCTCTGCTCCTCCGGCTCGGGGCAGATATGAACCCCCGCCTAAGTGGCAGAGAGACCAAAGGCGTCGGTCCCAACGCCAATCCCGTTCGGCCCCAAGGCCTGGGCCCTCGAAGGCCAAGAGGCCGGGGAAACGGCGCTTTTGACTCGTTGAGGGAGGTCACCTTGCCAGTTGCCAGTGTACCCCGCACCCAGTTAATAAAGTTGCGTTTTATCAACCGTTTATCGGCCTTCCGACTGCAATGGTCCCGTATAACGTTGGGCCAATGGGTCCTCAGCACCATCTCCCAAGGGTACAGGTTGCAGTTTGTTTCAAACCCCCCCCAACCATCCCCTGTCCCGGGAGCTGGCTGGGGACCCGGAGCATACCCTCCTCCACCAGGAGGTAGAGCGTCTCCTCTCCCTGGGAGCTGTGGAAAGGGTACCTCAGGAATTCCAGGGCAAGGGATTTTACTCCAAGTATTTCCTCATCCCAAAAGCGAAGGGCGGGCTTCGGCCCATCCTTGACCTGTGGAATCTCAACCAGTTTCTGGTGCATTGCAAATTCCGCATGGTGTCCCTGGCCTCTATTATCCTATCCCTAGACCAGGGGGATTGGTTTGCAGCACTGGACCTCCAGGATACGTACTTCCACATCCATATTTTTGAGGGTCACAGGCGTTTCCTCCGTTTCCTGGTGGGTCAGGACCACTTCCAGTTTACGGTCCTTCCCTTTGGCTTCTCTACTGCCCCCAGGGTGTTTACGAAGTGTATGGCGGTGGTGGCAGCCCACCTCAGGAGGAAAGGGCTGCAGATCTTCTCCTACCTCGACGACTGGCTGCTCAAGGGCCGGTCTCGGTCTCTGGTGCAGCAGTAGATGAATTTCCTGCTGGACACCTGTGCAGATCTAGGCCTACTGGTGAACGAGGAGAAATCCATGTTAATCCCAGTTCAGCGCATAAGCTTTATAGGGGCGCTGTTAGATACCCAGGTGGCCACGGTCTCAGGGCCGGCTTTAGCAAGAGCGGGGCCCGATTCCTGGGGGCGGGGCTTGCTGCAAGCCCCGTCCCCAGGAATCGAGCCGCGCTCCGGCCGGGGTTGCTAGGCTTGGGTCCGGCCCGGAGCCGGGCCGGGCCGCGGGGGCCGGAGCCGGGCCGCGGGGGCCGGAGCCGCGGGAACCGGGCCGGAGCCGCGCCGGACCCGAGCCATGCCGCGCCGCGGGGGTTGGGCTGGAGCCAAGCCGGGCCAGAGCCGCTGGGGCCTGCGTGCTCAGCCGGAACCAGGGCCGGACTGGGCCGCGCCTCCCCGGAGCCCTTCTCGCGCCCCCCGCCACCCCAGCTTACCTGGTGCTGTCTGCCCGCCCCTGCTTCTTTTCAGACTTTTCAGCAGGGGAGGGGAGGAGGGGGAAGTGAGCTGAGGGCGGGGTGGAGAGCTGCAGCGCGGGGCCCTCTTAGCGCGGGGCCCAATTCAGCCGAATCGGCTGAATCGGCCTAAAGCCAGCCCTGCACAGTCTCCCTCCCATGGGACAGATTCGAGATGCTCAAAGCTCTCATCGCCTCGGTCACAACCTTTCCGTTAACCACGGCACGGGTGTGCCTTCAAATCCTAGGCCATATGGCAGCATGCACCTATGTGGTGCGGCATGCCAGGCTCCGGATGAGGCCCCTTCAGCTTTGGCTGGCCTCCCGCTACTCCCAGGCCAGGGACGGCCTGGACAAGGTCGTCACGGTGCCGCCAACGGTGGTGGCAGACCTCCAATGGTGGTCCCTCCCGAGCAACATGGGGCCAACAAGGGGTATCCCCTTCCGAGAGCCCCCTCCCTTGCTAGATCTAGTGTCCGATGCCTCGGACCTGGGCTGGGGAGCCTACGTGGGGGACTTCAGGACCCAGGGTATGTGGTCACCAGGGGAACTGACCCTGCACATAAATGTCAGGGAGCTCAGGGCCGTGCGCCTGGCGTGTGTTGCCTTTTGCCAACACATAGAGGGGAAGGTGGTCAGAGTCCTCACGGACAACACGACTGCCATGTATTATGTCAACAAGCAGGGGGGCACGCGTTCCTGGGCTTTATGCCAGGAAGCCCAGCTCCTGTGGGAGTTCTGTATAGCCCACGACATACTCCTGTGGGCCTTTTACCTGCCCGGCAAGAGCAACACGCTCGCGGACCGCCTGAGCAGGTTGTTCTCGCAACATCACAAGTGGTCCCTGCACAAGGAGGTGGCCAGGTGGATCTTCCTACAGTGGAGCACTCCCCAGGTAGACCTGTTCGCCACCGTCCAGAATCGACTGTGCCCACGATTCTGCTCCAAGGCAGGAGAGGCCAATGGGGCGATATCGGATGCATTCCTGATCCCATGGTCAGGGCCCCTGTTTTACGCCTTCCTCCTAATAGGCAGGGTCCTATAGAAGGTGAAATCAGACAGGGCGAGGGTTATCCTCATGGCCCCGGATTGGGCCTGTCAACATTGGTACAGGACCCTACTGCAGCTCTTAGCGGCCCCCCCTCGCAGGCTGCCGCTCCACCTGGACCTCCTCTCCCAGGAGGAAGGTCGTCTCCTCCATCCCAACCTAGCCGCACTCCACCTGACAGCGTGGCTGCTCCATGGTTAAATGAGGAGGAAGGGAGGTGTTCTGAGGATGTGAGAAGGGTCCTGCTGGAGCGTAGGAAGCCCTCCACGCGTCGAATCTACCTGGCTAAGTGGTACAGGTTCTCTAGGTGGGCGAGGAATAGAGGTTCCTCTCCCTCTTCTGTGTCTATCCAGCTTGTCCTCGATTACCTCCTCTCCCTTAGGACCCAAGGGCTGGCGCCCTCCTCCATCAGGGTGCACCTGGTGGCCATTTTGGCTTTCCATCCCCCGGTGCAGGGCTTGTCTGTGTTTTCACATCACATGACGGCCCGGTTTCTGAAAGGGTTAGATCAGACATTCCCTTACCCCAGACCCCTGGTCCCATCTCTGGGACCTGAACCTAGTGCTCTCCCGCCTCACAGGGCCTCCCTTTGAGCCATTAGCCACGTGTTCGTGGTCCCACTTGTCGTGGAAGGTGGCATTCTTAGTGACTATCACCTCAGCCTGTCGGGTATCAGAGCTCAGGACTCTGACCTCTGAACCGCCGTATACGGTCTTCCATAAGGACAAGGTGCAGCTCCGCCCTCACCCTGCCTTTTTGCCGAAGGTAGTCTCAGCTTTTCATATGGATCAGGACATTTTCCTCCCGATCCTCTGCCCTAAGCCCCATTCCTCCAATGAGGAACGCCGCCTGCACATGTTAGACGTGCACAGAGCGCTGGCCTTTTACCTGGACAGAACCAGGCCATTTAGGAAGTCTCCCCAGGTGTTCATTGCATCAGCCGAGTGCATGAGGGGACGACCGGTGTCCACCCAGAGGATTTCCCGCTGGATCACCTCGTGCATTCTCGCACCTGTTACGACCTGGCATGGATTCCCCCACCTCCTATTGTGAAGGCTCATTTGACGAGAGCCCAGGCCTCGTCAGCGGCCTATGTGGCTCATGTCCCTATTCAGGACATCTGTAGGGCTGCTACGTGGTCCTTTGTCCATACTTTTTCATCGCACTATGCCATCGTCTCCCAAACGAGGGATGACGCCGGGTTTGGTAGGGCGGTGCTCCGCCTGGGTAACCCTTAAAACTTTACACTTAAACTCCTACCCACCTCCATCAGGTATAGCTTGGAGTCACCTATAGTGGAATACACATGAGCAATCACTCGAAGAAGAAAGGACAGTTACCTGTTCCGTAATTGGCGTTCTTCGAGATGTGTTGCTCAGGTGTATTCCACGTCCCGCCCTCCTTCCCCTCTGTCGGAGTTGTCTGGCAAGAAGGACCTGAGGGTGGGGGGAGCACGCAGCCCCCTTTATAGTGTGATTTATCGGTGCCACTCCAGGGGTCGCAGCGGTGCTCCCCCACTACGGATACTGCTAAGGGAAAAACTTCTGGCACCGGTGCACGTGGCAAGCACGCACACCTATAGTGAAATACACCTGAGCAACACATCTCATAGAACGCCAGTTACGGAACAGTAACTGTCCTTTACTAACCTCCATAACTGTTGTTCTTTGAGATGTGTTGCTCATGTCCATTCCATGCTAGGTGTGTGTGCACTGAGTGCACCGTTGCTGGAGATTTTTCCCTTAGTGGTATCCGTTGGGCTGGCTCTAGCACCCTTTGGAGCCACACACTTATGCGCCGGTATAAGGGGCGCCGCCAGCCACGCACCCTCTCACTTTCTTTTTACCTGCCAACTCTGATGGGTAGGAAGGTGGGTCATGGAATAGACATGAGCAACACATCTCAAAGAACAACAGTTACAGAGGTTAGTAACTGTTTTGTATCTAGTCTTATGCTCCTTCTACTGTCTGGGGACCAATGCAGGACTGTTCCCTACAATATCTTCTCCAGTGTTTTGCCCAATTTAGTTTTAAAAGTAACATGTAAGCATTCGTTTTTGTAATGAAATGTATGTTTTGTGCATAAAGATAATTAAATAAAATTTCTTTCTAAAACAATACTTAGTTTTGTCCTCTTTTGAACTGCTGCTTCTTTTTGCTTCAGGCTTTTCACTTAAGCATGTATGGGTCATCTTTTCTTTTATGGCAGAGGTCCCCAAACCTAGGGGGGCATGGAGGAATATCTGGTGGGGCACGACAGGCTCAGGCTCAGGCCAGCCCCCACAGAGGGCGGGGAGGGAGCGCCACCCTGTCCCGCTCCTGGTCCTGTCTCCAGCCTTGGTGCGGCTCTGCTCCCGTCCCTGTGCCAGCTCCCAGCCTCAGCCACTGGTCACGGCTCTGTTCCTGGACCGGGAGCAGAGTCGCACTTGGCTGCGGACCCAGCCGTGGCTCCGCTCCCGCCCTCAGCCTCAGCCCCTGACCGCTGCCCCGCCCCCAGCCCCACCCCCAGCTGTGGCCTCAGCCTCCTTACCCCTGTCCGTGTGGTCCCCCCCTGGAGCCACGGCCCGACTCCATGGGCGGGGGGATGAGGGGGGCAAGACTCTCAAAAGTTTGTTTTATGGGTTGTAACCTTGTGCTTCCTGTGTTTGGCACAGGAAAAAAGAGTGAGCCTGGCAATTACTATCTGACTTCACTCCCTAGTAAACTAATGGAACAACTGTTAAGATAAACAGTTCTCTTAGCACCTAGAGAATATACAGAAGCATGAGCACCAAACAGCAGTGAGGGAGTCATTTTAAATAACAAATCATGCCACATAAACTTGACTGTTCTGTTTGACAGAATTACAAAATTAGTGGAGAAAGGGAGAGCCATAGATGTAATTTAGATTTGTAAAGTGTTTGATACACAGTCTCCATTTTACTAGAAAAACAAAGTCAAGTTGGTGTGGGTATGACCCTGAAAGAGAGATTGAAAATCAGTTGAAAATTTACCAGATGTTATTGGTAAATAGCAAAGTATTGAACTCAGGAGAGATGCATATATTAGTGTTGCAGGGATCAATGTTAGGTCTGATTGTCTGTTATGAATCTATTGAAGATGGCCTTGCATGGGGAAAAAATTGTGCTTGTGTTTTCCACCCCTTTTTTTGTGCTCCTTTATAACGTATAAAGACCTTGAAAGAGGTGATGTTTTTCTTTTCTTAGAAATATCAGTAATGTCAAGTCCAGCTTTCCCAGGCTTTGATAGAGAATTCATTGTGGGGTTTCAGGGATGTCTGGATAGTGAGGTTCCTCAGCCCTTAATTAGAAGATGGGAATGTTAAATCTTTAACAGAGAGAGCTTTTCTCCCAACTGCTTGTAGAACATTGGCGTTAAATAGCCATTAATTAGGGCTGTTGATTAATCACA
>NW_020664447.1:60281044-60342357 GCF_002925995.2 Terrapene triunguis
ATTAATTTTTTAATTGTTTGACAGCCCTACTATTAACATATACAAAGTTTTAAAGAATCTGTATAAAAATAACTTCCTTATTCAATCATGTTTTTCTTCCTTGGTAATTGTAATGTTACAGTTCTACCACCTCTACAGTTTTCTGTAGAGACTTCTCCAGAGCCAAGATCTGAATTGCTAATATTAACAACAACAAAGACAACCCTTTCAATAACCCTTTCAGATCTTCTCTGACTCATAAAGAAGAAAAAAACTCTTTCCCCCCCTCCCCCCCTTTGAGTCACCTTTTATTGATGTAGAAGAGGTGCTAAATAGTCCCTTGGGCACTTTGGCCATGGGCAGACTAAAAATATTTGAATCAGATTAAAGTTACTGATCATATTATATTGTAGAGAGACACACACCACTGAGAGGAGTGGGATGATACACAGGTTAGAAATAAGAGCTGGAAATAGTAAAATGGGATTTGACCTGCTCACATTGAAACTAATACAGCTAGGAGAAGAGGTGTTTAAAATGTGAGCACGGGACTATCAGAAGCGTTGAGCCTTGTCTTTACTCTGCTCCCATTTGAAATCAATAGTAAAACTCCCACTGATTTCACTTGGAGCAGAGTTAGGCCAACACTGAGTGCTTTTGAAAAGCCTACCCTAGATATTCAATAGGAGGGAAATAATTGAAAACAAATTAGATGTGTCTGATATGCACTGGTAGAAAAATGGGACACTGAAGTTTGATGCTGCATGTCCAGAGACATAATATTGAGGCAGAACCTAGATAAATGTTTCTAGGCAACTTACCCATACATATTTACTGTGTCATGGAAGATATTGGCAAAACGGTGAACATCAGCACCTTCTGAACAAAGTGTAAAAGCCACTTCTTTAAACAGCCTTCCCACAACCACTCCCACAAACACAAGCCAAAGTCCAGACCCCACTGCTTGGAGTGGAGACAGAAATGTATCGGAGTGACTACGCTTCCTATTGTAAGGTGCTCAGGTATCATAGCAAGGGAACACTATGAATTTAGAAAGATTGTGTAACTGATGCAGTGGCATCTGGAATATTGTGTTCATTTCCAATTCTTGTTACCAAAAAGATAAAGGAGAAATCAGAGAAGAACAAAAAATGGTTAAGGAAGGGGAGAGAATTGCCTTACCAAAAAAACATTAAATGAAATAGGTAATACACTGACCAGCAAACAACAAGGGGCGGGGGTGGGGGGAGAATATATAACATTTGTGTACAGATGTTTGAAGAGTGATCAACTGGGAGGGGAAGGAATTGTTTAGGATGGTTCTAGGGAGTGTAGCAAGTAGAAATGGGATGAAATTGAGAGAGGAAATATAGGCAGGCTTCACCCAATCAGAAATAATCCTAATATAAATGGAATTATAATCGGGAACAAACACTAGTCTCTCATGCAGACAATGTTATAGTATTTGTTATGAAGCCAGCTCTCACACTACTAGAGTTGCAAGAGGGAATCGTAAAATTTGGCAAAGCGTCAGGACTTAAAGTCAGAGCTCCTGGATATAAGTAAGGGTTCTGATTTACAAAAAGATATAAAAGATAAATACAGATACAAATGGGAAATACTTTAATAAAACACCTGGGAATAAACATTTCTGAAACATGGCAAGACATATGAATTATACTCCTTTGATTAAGAAAATCAAAACAGATCTGGAAAATTAGCCAAAATATGAAATTTCATGGTTAGACAAAACTGTGGCAGTTAAAATGAGTATCTTACCCCTGAATTAACTTCCTTTTCCAAGCTTTAGTCACAGGAAATCTCCCAGTTTTAGTCACAGGAAATCTCTTAAATCAATGGCAATTCATGATAAATTCATTTGTGGAAATAAGAAACTCATGCAATCTTCTTTACAAAGGCCATGGCAAAATGGAGGATTGGTTTTACCAGCCATTAAGTACTGTTATCTAGCTAGTCAGATCGGAAACCTGATGTACTGTACTGGATAACACCAAACCGTAGTTAGCACTAGATAGAGATAGAACACAGTCATGGTACTGTAATTAAACTCTACATGATCCCCTGTATAAAGAAATTCTATAAGCCAAAATCAATACAAACCTTCCTTTTATGAAAGCATCAATAGAAACTTGGGATAATTTATTTAGAAAGCTAAGCCCATACCTATTACCACTAATGCCAATATAAAACAATAGAGAATTTAACCTCTAGGGTTCTCACAACAGATTTTTTTGGTAGCCTCAGAGTGCAGCCACCAATTCTTGCTGATGGCTGCTCTGACAATTTTTCCTAAAATAATTAACTTTGGGGAAAACAAATAGATATGCACATACACATGTCCAAATCATTGTAATTTATTTATGTAGGGTTTTGTTTTTTTGCTGACTCAATAATAAAAAATTGTCTCTATTCTTTAGTGGACCTATACAGAATAGAAACACAAATAAGGTGCTTTGCACGTTCTTGTCTTTTTTGTTGTTGTTTCTTTTGCCTCCCCCTTCCCCCCCCAAGATTTGCTAGGTAGTAAGACTGCTGCTGTGAAAAGTGATATTTGTACGTTAATATCCCTTTTCACAGCCTTCCGGCTAGCTACTAGTCTGCTTTGAAAAGTGATATTAACAAATGTACAAATATCACTTTTCACAGCCCCTGCAAGCCCGGGGACAAATTAAGCCCTGGATGGGGAGGTGGGTAGGGAGGCAGCAGGGGGCAGGGACGATGGGGGGAGGGGGTAGTGAGCTGGGGGGATGGAGCTCGCTGCCCTGTGCCCAGGGGACGGAGCCCCGCAGCTGGAGCCTGCTGCCCGCCACCCCAGGGTGGAAGTCTGATCCCACTGCCTCCGGGAAGGTGGGGAACTCAGTGGATGGCTGCCTGCTCCTCCAGTGATTGTGTCTCAAGAGGGGGGCAAGGCCCAACCCCCTCCAATCACTGCCCAGGAGGCTGTGGCTGCAAGAAGAGCCCCTGGTGGCCGCATTTGAGAAATGCTGCTCTAGGAAGTTTTGACATTTGGGAAATTATAGGTATATAAAAATTTGGCCAGATGTTTAGAGAAAATACATTTAGATCAGTGGCTCTCAACGTTTCCAGACTACTGTAGCCCTTGCAGGAGTCTGATTTGTCTTGCATACCCCCACGTTTCACCTCACTTAAAAACTACTTGCTTACAAAATCAGACATAAAAATCCAAAAGTGTTACAGCACGCTATTACTGAAAAACTGCTGACTTCCTCATTTTTACCATATAATTATAAAATAAATCAATTAGAATATAAATATTGTACTGACATTTCAGTGTATAGTACATAGAGCAGTATAAACAAATCATTGAATGAAATTTTAGTTTGTACTGACTTTGCTAGTGCTTTTTATGTAGCCTGTTGTAAAACTGAGCAAATATCTAGATGAGCTGATGTACCCCCTGGAAGACCTCTGCATACCCCTGGGTGAGAGCCATTGATTTAGATAGCTTGATGAAATACAACAAGTTGCAAAAGATATCAAAATTCTAGTATATCAATACCTGCAATTGAGACATTTTTCAGCCCACCCCCTCAAAAAGGCAAATCTAAGCAGAAAATTGACAATTTGAAAAACTATTTACTACTTGCATGAAACACATTCATTCTATCCAAAGTAATCTCTCTCAGGGGGAAATAACTTCATTCATGAAAAGATGGTAAGCTGCCCTTGGGCATAGACACCAAAACTAAGGAATGTGAGACCATATGGAGCAATGGTCACCACATGTCAATAAACACATTAATAAAAGAAAGCTACATTAAAATTTTTTCAATGGTACCTAACTCCTCTTAAAATTAAATGAAGGTATGCTATAGGGATGGGCAAATGCTGAAGAGAGTGTAATGAAATGAGAGGATTTCTATATATATGGTGGACATTCCCAAAAATTCAGACACTCCGGAAAGCTGTTGGACACTCCATAAAAGAGATGATCGTGTGTCAGCTATCCGATAACCCTTTCATATTTTTATTAAATTGTTCTGAAAACTGTGTCTTATAAAAGCCATAAAGAATTGATCACTCATCTCCTAGTTGCTGCTAGAATTGCTATAGCAAGGTGGGGGAAGAGGAGTGACTCCTGTAAATCTACTGACTGGTATAAAAAAGTGTGGGAAATTCTGGTGCTAGAAAAGTTAACTCATCACATCAGACTTTTACAGGGGAGAAGGAAAAAAGAAAACCACTTGGAAATCTGGTGGAACTTTTTGGAGTGTGCTGGAAGATGGTCATCACCTACCACCAGATCTGATAGTTTGAGAACTTTTTTTTTTAATATTAAGGAGGGGAAAAGCCTTCAACAATAGTCAAAGTTAAACTCAAAATTAAGATATTAAAATAAGGAAAATAGATAAGAGGAAGAAGAAGAAAAGCTTAATATTGCATAGAGTTTTGATAGGGCAACTAATAAACAGGTTACACTTATAATTGTAAGAAAAACAAAAGTTAGCAACTAAACGAGATGAAAGCCTTTTACTGACACTCAACTGAAAAGACAGAAGAGGAAGACAAAGAGTAGAAAAACATTAACCACAATATGTGATCAGTATCACAAAGTTGAAGAAAGTGACTGGTAGCTGGTCTTGTCAGTACAGCTTTAGGGACTTCCATGGGCCAATTTATAATTGTGTATTTGTGTCATACTAACTTCATCTCTATTTACTTTGTAAAACAAGACAAGATTTCTTTTATAAAAGAGTGGATCTCTTAATAAATAAAATAAATGGGAACAGCTGATTTCCTAAAGGAAGTGGACAAAGCACTGGAGAATATGCTGAGCCCTAGGGGATGCATTAAATGACAGATTATGATGGTTTTACATTTCCTCTAGTGTCTTCCATCCTGAAGGACTCTGAAGTGTTTTACAAACTTCAATTGATCTACAAACTTTACATGTGGATCACTTAATCCTTCATTGACATGCAGGCATCCTGAAATGGAACATGGCAGCTGTCTCCTGCAGAGTAGAGCAGCTCTGCACACTAGGAGCAGAAAACTTAATCTAATTGAGCTGGGAATCTTTTGGAGTGGCTTGTTCAGTGCAACTACATCTTGTTTATTTTCTGGAGTAAAGCAAAAACAGAAAAGCTTTCCTATTTGTGAAAGTTCCCTTCCAAGCAATTGCATTGCTCCAAACTGGATGGATGGATTGTCTTGTCCAACGGAACCTCATCAAGCTCAAATTAGCTGTATCCACAGGATCTATCTGTAACACTGGCTTGGTGCATGCGGTCTCATCTCCCTGTTTTGGCTGCCACCAAAAAAAGTAATAGCCTGGAGTTACTCGTTGGGGGTTTTGTCTGTTGGGTTCTCACTGTTTGGCTGTGGTGTCCGTGTAGGTAACACATTTACCATAAATACAATTAAGGTGCATGGAGTCATACTGAAGAATTGTTTTCTGTGTGCTGTGTTTAATTAATGTAATAGCTACAGCTGGAATAAATGCAAAAATTAAAAAATGGTTGAATGATTCTTATGGCAGGTGTCTGGATTTAATCTGTCTAGAAGTGGGGATGTTGGGGGAGTGGGTTGTCTGTTTGGAAGTGAGATATGTGGGGAATGTCTAAGCTTCTAATTTTGACCTTCTTCAATTCTGGTTTTGAAGGAAACAAGACAAGACAACACTGGACTCATCACAAGTGATGGTTGTCTCTTTCGGATTATAATTTTTTTGCAAATGCCACAGACATCTGTATGCAGTGTAACATTGATTTTTAATAAAGAAAATTTACAATTAGCATGTCTAGTTGAGTGTATTTTCCAGAATATTTTCCTGCTGGCCTAATTACAAAGCAACAAAATAACTAATGTAACTAACAAAACGTGTCAGTTATCACCCTGTTCACTTTGTTTGTATGTCAGACCCCTTTCCTAAACACTTTGACTGTTTGTCTTTTTAGTTAGAAAGCTCTTTGGGACAGGAAAAGGTCTAGCACATAGTGGGCACTACTAGAATGTAAATAATAATAAAAGTGGGGAACAAGTTCAGGCGATAAAGAGTTGTGTGCTTTGTGGGCCTTTGTGTCACTCAGGCCAGCCCAAGAGGCTACAAATGGTTTCACCAACAGCACCTGATTGGGGTTGGTATCCTGACCCTGCAGCTTTCGTTCTCTCATTCGAAAGACATCTCTTGCATGGAAGGTCTGCTTCAGTGGCTCTCAACCTACCAGCCCTGAGGTCCCATCACCAGAGACAGGAGAGATTGATATGAGGGATTTTCTCTGCTGAGGTAATGCTGTTCTAGCTACATTTAATAGAAGAAAGCCTGAAATACAGCTGTTGTATTGCTAACATTGTAGCAGAAAATTGCAGCACTGGCTTGCCCGGCCTCCTGCAGCTGTAGTGCAGCTTTACTGACATTCAGTAACATATACTTTAAAGGAAGAAACAAGCAAATCACCCAGGGAATACATCTCTCCACCAGGGACCATAAATAGGAGTGCCTTGTGCAAATGGGACCTGAGAGTGGGAAGTGCTCTGTAATCCAGTATCAAATATCTCCTAATGATTTAGCTGCATCCAGAGGAATTTACAAATATGGGTCTTTTGCCAAGAGAAGAATGAAACATTCTCCCATTTCATTTCTAAGTGGTGTCAGTTTCCTTCTCTACTGGGGAACGTGCTGCATTAGTTTGGCTGCCAAAATGGTTATTGTATTCCCTCTGCCATCAGACATAACATTATTAATAGGCAGCTCTGTCCCTGAAGGTACATGTTTTAATACTTGGTCCATGACTTTCATGGTCCTCATCCCTATGCTTCTAAGTGCCCTTTCCACGGCCGTCCCTAGGGGGGTGCGGAGCCCAGGACAGAGGCACAGAGTTTCTAATCTGCCAGGGGATGCTCTGCCCAGGCCCTGCCTCTATTCTACCCTTTCCCCCAAGGCCCCACCCCTGCCCTGCTTCTTTCCGCTCCCCCCCCCCCCCTTCCCCGCCCAATTCTGCCCCCTCCCCTTGCTCCTTTTCCCTCCCGCCCAGCGCCTCCTGACGCCGTGAAACATCTGATCCATGGCAGGCAGTAGGTGCTGAGAGGGAGGGGGAGGCGTTGATCCGGAGCTCGCCGATGGGCAGGAGGCACTGGGTGGAAGTTCTGGTAAGGGGGCTCCTTGCCCCAGCTTGCCGCTTGCCTCCCCATTCGCCTCCTCACTCCGCTCGCCCTCCCGCCTCACCTCCCCGCCCTCCTTCTCACAATTTTATTGAAGCACAGGGTCCCCCAAAGCACAGGGCCCGGGGCGGTTGCCCTGATTCACCGTACCCAAGGGATGGCTCTGGCCCTTTCTGATTTTCCTGATTGGCTATTTGGCTATTTGTTTTCCTTTTAACTGGATTTAGATGGCGTAGGGTAGCAGCTTAGGGGAAAGGGCCCGTTCACAGTTTCTCCAGAGTGAATGGAGGGGAAAAGGATGCCTGAGGACTGGTGGGGGGTTGGGGGTGTTAAATGAGTGAGTTTTGGTTAGCCACAGCTGTACTGTGCTTTAAAATGGTGTTCAGAGACACACAGTTTGAACATTTTGGTATTCTTTAAAGAAAGATAAAAAGAAGTTCAGAGACCAAAGCTTTAGAGTTCACATTGTCAAGAGATACCTAGTGATATAAAGCAATTATTAGAATTACGTATTTATTTTATAAATTGAGTAAGTAAATTTGGGATTAAGGTTGTAAAATGTTTGAAAAACCTGTCATTTAAAACTTTAAACAAAATCAGAAAATCCTGGAAATACTCATTGAAGGTTCCAAGATCACCTTTAACTCTGCCGCTTGTCTCCAGCCCCAAACCCCTCTAACTTCCAACTATATTCCCCAGTACCTTAGAAAACCAAAACAGTTCACCTGGATGCTCATCCCCACTCTCACTGACCAGAAGCTGAAGCCTAGACACTTTCCTATTCTATTCTGTAGAGATTCTTATGCTGCACTCATCACCATAGTATCTGAAGCTCCTCAAATGTACTTAGGTACATAAATACCTCTGAGGATCTGGGCCTGAGTGTCTTCCAGTAGTACATTCAGCAACATGACTATGCATCTGTCACATGGGGTTTGTTCTGTCATCCTCTTCCCAGGCAGAGAAGGGTGTGCAGTGGGGTGTTTTGTTTTGGAATGTATTTATTGACACACCTGTCACTATATGTTCCCTGCCCTCACAGTACAGGCCAGAAATCTCTTCACATATGATCTGCACAAGCTCCTGCCCACATTCACCACCTGTCTATACCCCAGAGCCCGTTCATTCTCTTCATACTGGTCAGAGAGCCCACACTCCAAATACAAGAACCCAGCCTAAACTGCTGCAGACTACAAGTCTCAAATGCCCTACAGGCACTGGCAAGATGCTCCTTAACTCCCATGTCTGATACAGGCCAGAAGGGTGAGTGTAGGGTAGATTATTTACAAGAAGACACCAGATTGAGGCAGTTCCTGATACAAAAAGAACCACTTACATTTTTTACTTTACAATTTAGGTCCCAGTCCTACAATGAGCTGCTTGTGTACAGCTCTCTGTGCCCAAATGAAGCCCCACTGATGTCGGGCTTTGCAAAGGGGTCATTGCAGGAATGGGAGTCTCAGCCAGGGGCAAAGAAATGAGGGTAAATGGCAGAGTGAAGATTGGTTTTTGAAATCTTAACCATTTCCAGACTCTCTCATGCATAGGGTTTTTTTAACCACATCCTAATACTTGGTAGATTTCTGTTGTTTCCTTAAGTCAGACTGCCTCACTTTCAGTTTTTTTTATAACTAACGTTTTTGAAAAATGTATTGATTTAAGTTGATCAGGAACAAGTTTCAGTGGCAGCAGTCTGTGGAAGGCATTTGCCTTCTTCCAGCAGCTTCTCTATGCCCCTGTACTCCATGAAAGCCATTTATCTGACTGGAGGAGAATTTCCCCTTGTGCAGGCACTATGCAGGATTTCACAAGCCCCAGTGTAGGGGGTGTCTTATGGGTGGGTAGGAGGTGAGTCCCCCTAGTGTACACAGCTATGGGGATTCTCAGCTGCTGCAGGCTGCAGTGCGACCTATAGGAGGGAAGGAGAGAAAAATTAGAGCTGTTTCTGGTGCTCTATGCTGGTGGCTGCATTGGCCCCCAGAGCAGCCTAGAATCAGATAGGTGCAAAAGTGGTTAAAGACACCTTTGCTCCTTTAGCCTTAGACTGCACCTTACTGTGCTGCACCTCATGGAGCTGTAGTACAGAATCTCAGCCTGTATCTCTACAGACTGGAAGGAGGGATATAAGGAATCGGTGTATCTGTTTGTTAAGATACTTATATGGCCTGTCTGTAGTATCTGATCTCACAGTAACTGTTTCTATTTATAGGGTTAGGTAGGGCTTTCCTCAAAGACTTCAAATTCTGAGGAATGACAGGTGAGAGAAGAACCTTTTTCAGGATTTCCTGTAAAGAACACTTTCCTCACTGAGACAAATCAATTCCCAGCATGGATGGCCTTTGGGGAGTCCTATGACAGGGAAGTGAGACCTTGAGTCCCTTGCTTCTAACGATGATGAAGCTGAAGTGCTTTACATTGGTGATGCTGTTCAGCTCTAGGAGCAGGAGAGCTCCTGTGAGTTGCTGCTCTGACACCATTTGCTAGCCAAACCACAGGGTTAGTCTTGGCTGTTCCCCATCCCTTCTAGCTAGTGGAAGTGTGCCCCTGGCCAGCTGGGACTCCAGAAGGAAAGGGATGTATAAATCTAGGCTAGTGGTCTGTAAAGGCCTTTCCTATTCAAATGCTGAGGAAGAGGGTGGTCACCTCCAGAAAAAAAGAGGTTAACAAACCATTGCAAAATCACACTGCTCCAGTCCCAATACTTTGGTATTTAGTCATATTCAGATTGTCCATCATCCACTTCCATTTTTGTGAGCATCTAAAAAAGGCATAATAAATTTAAGGCTGAGCATTTTATCCCAGCAAATATGACAGGAAAGGGCAGCCAACTACTAGTCATACACGAGATGGATTGCTTCAGTTGTTAGCTTCAAGCAAAATGAGAATTTTGAGCAATCTATCGAAGCAAGCAAGAGATCCATCCCGTAGGACGTTAGCCCCTGAGCTACGGCAGGCTGGGAGCATTACACAGCCTCTGGGAGCTGGTGGACCTCTCAGCTTTGGTTGGCAGTTACCAACCTGGTTTTATGAAGTGGATGGAGGAAGACGCACTTGGGAGAGGCGAAGTCGTCAGTGGGGAGCTGTAAAATGATTGGTGTCGGGAGGAGGCTTTGGAGGAGCATCCAGGGTGGCAACAAAGAGCAGCGTAGGCTGATGAGGGTGAACTCATGATACTGGGCTGGATTCAGAGAGGTACTTAAGCCTTTGCCCAATGTTAAGCATATGCATAATCCCAATGACTTCAGATTAGTCACATGCTAAATTCCTTCCAGACTGGGGGCTACTATCACTCAGAATGTGAGACACGGGTGTTTTTCTACAAAAACTCTTCAGCTGGCATCCCAGCCAGCCAGATATTGATCAAGATTATGTGAATGTTTGTTTGACTTCATGTATGTCTGTTGTAGCAAAGGAGGGAGAGTGAGCTGGGATTTTTAATGGTTTTAAATACTTTTAATTGCAAAATAAAGGATACATTCTCAAAATGACCTTTTGACATTTCCCTCCATTGGTTTGTTGCATCTTTTACCATGACAGACCACCAGCCTTAATTCTCTTTCGGCTCTAAAGACAGCTCTGGAAAAGAGAACATGTAACTCATGTTGGCATCCCATTTAGTCTGGCATAGTCATTTTGTGAAGTCCTCAGCGAGCGAGATCTGCCAGAGCTTTGGGGGACAGCTCTAAGGCTGTACCTTGCTCTGTCTTTTCTGGATAGGGTGACCAGATGTCCCAATTTTATAGGGACAGTCCCAATATTTGGGGCTTTTTCTTATATAGGCGCCTATTACCACCCACCCCCGTCCCGATTTTTCACACTTGCTGTCTGGTCACCCTACTTCTGGAAGAGAGACTCCATATCTCTTGGATTGCACATGACGCTCCTGGAAATGAGAGTGGTGGGTAGGGACGTGTGCAATGACTTCAAGTCTTTATACGTTCCATCCAAAAAGCTCTACTAGAAGATCTTCAACTACACCTGTACATTGAATGAAACGGCTCCCAGAGCTTTTCAGTATTATCCAGAATGCATATCTGCATTTGCGAAACTACTATATAGGTGTGTGTGGTGATGGAACAGGCCTTCCACTTGGCTTAGTAAGGGGTGCAAACATCCCAGCCTCTTTCATCACAGAAAAGAGGAGTTCTAGTTTGATTTGGAAAAAGCAGGGATGCAGGACTGACAGACCCTAAATCATAACCATCAGTGCTGGTACAAGAGGGAACCAGGTGGTTTCTCCTCTTTTATCAGTTAGGAAGATTAAATGTGGCACCAGGATGTTAAGGAATTTATGTCAACAGAAATACAAGTCAGTGCAAAGAGAACTTGGAGCTTAATGTCATAAGTTCAGTGAGTTTCCACCCCTAGGCAAGTGGCTGATCAAGGATGGCACTAAAGAATAATATCAGTTGCATTAACGGCAACTGATCATGGGGCTCTGCTCTGGTCAGCTGCTCAAACCTCCCTCCCTCCTCCACCCCCCATTTCTCCTGCGACAGCAAAGGAGAGAGTCATTGGCTAGACATCTCTTCTGATATACTATTTCACAAATGCACACTAAACAGTACACTCAAATGTTTGGATCCAGCATGCAAAGGCTAAGAGGCGCTCTTACAGGAGGCAGCTGGGGAGCCAGGAAAGGGACCTGCATTCTCTGATGCTACCCACTTCCTCCATCCGTTCCATTACGAGCTCCATTGTAGGAATTATTGTTTTGCATCTATCACATGGGCGTGTTGATAGTCCTGTTGATATTTGATGCTAGTCCTGGGGCCTGAAATTTTGGAACTGTTCATTGCAGTATTCAGAATTTATCGCATTACCTCCAAACAGATGGTAAAACAGAAATGCTGTTGAGTGTAGGACCTCGCTTCACTTGGCCAAGAATTTGTTGCACTTTATTAAGACCCTCCATCAGGGACCTCTGTGATTTATAAACAGGAATGATATTAGCCCTGTTTTACAGATGGGGACACCAAAGCACAGAGAGGGAAGGTGACTTGCCCAAGGTCACACAGCGTGTTAGGGCAGCGCTAGGAATAGAACTTAGATCTTCCAGCCAGATGACATAACCACAATCCTTCTTCCCTATAGGTCTAAGGCATGAGGCCTCACTTGCTTTGAGCTACAAAGTAACACAGAGGTCCCCAAACTGTGGGGCGCACTCCCGTAGGGGGGCATGAACAAACATTCGGGGGGATATGGCTGGGGGGAGGAGGGCGGAGAGGGAGTGCCACCCAGCTCCACTCCCGGCCCCAGCTGCTGGCCCTGTACCAGGGACTCCAGTCCCAGTCCCGAGTCCGGCGCTCTGCTCCCAGCACCTAGCTGCCGGCCCCCTGAGGTAAAAAGTTTGGGGACCGCTGGTATAACGAATGACATAAAATACTGGCAGTTCAAGTATGTAATAGATAGACCTCTCCAGAGGGGAGGGCACGCTTCAGGCCAGATTAGATATCGTCATAAGAAATGGTGCTATTGCTGTCTTATACTAGTAACATTACCCACAATGTAGGCTGGGCCCAACAGCTACATAGCTCAGGCCAGCCTCTCTCTGATCAAGCTGCAGCATGACATAGTCTTAGGCCACTTCCCATGCAGATTTAACTCTGGAGTAGTTCTTGGAGGCAGCGGGAAGATTTAAACACATCTGGGATGTCACTGTCCAGTTTTGAAATAATTTTGTAAATGGGTTTCTTCCAGGAGGGGTCAGAGTCCTTCCCTGCCCTGACAGCACTAAAGAACTCCCGCAGGGTCATGCTAGCAACCTCCAGGAAGCGATCAGGGACCTGCAGACAAAGAGAGAGGGAGACTTAGGAGGAGGATGGGAAGGGCTGCTGCACACCCTGCCAAACATACACAAGGAGAGGGAGTTCTGGTCTCCCTCCTGGCAGACACAGATACTGGCAGCCTTCCCAGCCCCCCCAGGGGTGGATACCCAGCTCCCCAGCAGCTGAACCTCTCTCCAATCTCCCCTCCCAGACAAGTAGCCCAGCTGCTCATTCAGGTTAGTAGGGTGGTTGATTCCCCCAAATAACCTCCACTACTTTCCCATACGGTTCTTCCCAACCAGGACACAGTTTCATCCTCAGACAGCAAGGGCAGAATTCTGCTATAGTTCCTCCATTTCGTGGAGAAGATCTGGTTAGTCCTGCCCTACAGGGTGATGGGTGAGCACTCTTAATGTTCCCACATAAGGAGCCTGTGATTCAACGCTAAGTGGACATACAGCTCAGACTGCCCCCTCTGAGTCGATGGTGATTCCCATGAGGGCCGTAAGATGGCAGGTTGTCCCAGAGTACATAAGGCACTGCCCAGAGTCCAGCCCTTCACATCTCAGGACAGTTAAAGCTTTCGCGAAGAAAGTCAGAGTTTCATCTCGGCACATGGGGGTGACAAGTCCCTCCTGAGACTTGGACACTTGGTGACCATGGAGATAGGCACTGGATAAGAATACAGATAATTGGATGGAGAGGTCTGATCAAGCAGACTAAGCACGGGACTGGGAACCAGGAAGTCCCAATCCCAGCTGTGACATGACTCCCAATGTGTGGCCTGGGGCAAGTCACTTACCCTCTCTGTATTTTGGATTCCCCATCTCTACAATGGGACTAATGCCTCACTCACATTCTTGGAAGCTGTGAGGAGAAATCCATCAATATTTGTAAAATGCTTTGAAGATGACAAGTGTGAAGTATGCATGGGCTGATTTCCCAGCAGCCTTTGCAAACAATGGGATCTGCAGGTTTACAGTGCCTGTGAAAATCAGCCCATACGTGACTTGCCTGCAGTTGTCTTTTTACCATCAAGCCCCTAAGTCAAATGATTACAAGCAGCGCTGAGCACAAACTCAATTGACTCTGTTACATGTGCTAGTGATGCCAGAATTAAGGCTGTAGGCCCTTAGGCCTGGTTTTTCTATCCTTTGTAATTATGGTCAGAACTTGTTTTCCCCTCTATCCCTTTGCTCTGTGATGGGAGCTAAGGGATGGCACTGATCCCAGCTTGCAGACACGTTGGCTAGATGCACTCCGGGGCACCCCGATATTTCCATCCTGGCTGAGCACAGTCTTACCTCAAAGTCATTCCCCTTGTTATAGTGCATGTTGAGGGCCCTGAAGAGCTCAGAGTCCCGAGAAACCATCAGGTGTTTGGAATCCGTGACTTCCTCCAAGATGGCTTGTCGGGCAAACTTCTCCATCTGGATGTAGTAAAACTCACGGAAGTTACTGAACCACTTGATGAGCTGGGAAGTGATGCAGCGGTTGAACTGTGAAAGGACATGCACCAGAGGAACAAGGAAGGGTTAAACATACCCCTGTTCCCATTGGACGCCATGAGAAGGAACCAGATTTCAGCAAAGAAAATAAATGTAGAAATCTTAGACACCAAAAATGTGAAAGAACCCATTCAGCTTCCTCAAAAACACGACACCCACACCCACACACCCCGGCCCCCAACAGTTCACATGGGGAATGACTGGGTGAAATTCAGTGATCATCTGCCAACAGAGAAGGAAAGATTCTCCTTGTATTTTGCCTGTTTCCCCCCCCCCCCCACCGCATAAGAATAGCTGAAATGCTGCCTTGCACCTGAGACCATGTAATCAATGCAGAGGAATTCTGTGCAGGGGTTCAGTGTCGGAGGGGGCAGAATTAATCAGGAAGCTGGGAGGATAGTACAGTCCTGGTACATATGTCACAGATGGTGCCCAGGAATCTTAGCTTGAACTTTCCTTTGATCCATCAGCCCTGGCAAAAGCATCCCATCTAGCCATGCCCCATGTCCTTTACACAGGGATGTGTATGTGCAGCAGGGGTAGCTGGTAAGGCTTCAGAGGACCATCTGGATGCTCATTCCTACCCTGAGATTTTGACCATCCTTTCCTCTGTTCTATCCCCTGCGTACACACACACTTTTTGAAGCAGCTGCTGGCCCTGCACCCACTCTATCGCTGGCAAGGTGGGGAGAGCCCAATGAGAAGACAGTGCTGTTCCATAATCAGCCATAAGGGCCGCTAAAGCACATAGAGGACCTACAACATTGTGAGTTCGTGCCTTTTAGCATAAGATAGTGTAACCCAGGGTATTAGGCCAGTAAGCAGTGTTTCCACCCTAGGCGATGTTTCATTAACTGGGCTACTTTTGAAAGGCCTCGATGACAAACAATCTTGAATCTGCAACAGGCAGCTTTTTATGCTACAGTGCGACCCTGCAGTGCAGACTACAGAGGGGTAAATTGCAGCGTGCACATAAGTTTGAAGAGGATTATGTTCATGCAAACTGGGCACCTTTTAGTTCACATCTGCATCGTCCACGGGGGGAGGGAGGGAGAGGTATTTACACGCAGCATTTTTCTGCGAGCTGCAGTTCACATCCTCATACTCTGCACTGCAGGGCTCGTGTAGACAAACTCATAGAGCCCTGCTGCTCCCCAGTCCCTGTCTCTTTGCTGGCATCTGATGGCTGTTTGAATGAGCAGATACTGAGGTGTATGCGCAGCTGGACTAAGTCCGCCTCTCCCGGCCAGCAAAAGCCACATGGCACATGCACCTTGGGAACAGAGCCCTGCTGGCTGTGGTAAAGCAGGGCTTCCTTTTGGCCAGGGTGACCAGATAGCAAGTGTGAAAAATGGGGACACTTTTTTTTTGAGGAGGGGGGTATAGTTGCCTATATAAGATGAAGCCCCTCAGATCATGACAGTCCCGATAATTTCAGGACATCTGGTTACCCTACTTTTGGCTGTGGGATGTCTCCAGTTGCGTGGGGAGGTAGCCAATGGGGAGGCAGCAATGGGGTATAAACCCAGAAGTGGCCCGCGTGCAAGTGAGCAGCCGCTGCCAGTGTTGCCAACCATGGTGATTTCTTTGAAATGGCAAAAATTGGGGCTTTTGGAAGCAAACTGTCATTTGGTGACTTTTGGGCTACTTTTCACATGCGATCGGCAAAAACGGGAGCTTTGAGGTTGGCAGCACTGCCAGTTGGGCTTGGTTGGCAGCAGGGCTGGGTTAAGCAGCTGTACCTGGACATCAGGGAAGTAGGTTTTCAACAGAGTGGAGCTGGGGTAGCGAGTGAAGAAGAACATCAGCTTGGCCTTCTTCAGGTGGCCAGGGGTCAGAGCCTCCTGGATTTACCCCCGAGTCAAGGAAAAACGGTTTCCTGTTTGCCTGCACATACAAATCATTGAATTTGCACAAGGCCAGACCCTCCTGAGGATGCCTCCAGCATGCCCGTCTTTACCTGTGATGTCTCCTCTGCACAGACAGCCCACTCTCTGCTGTATGGTAATGGGGTGATGGAAGAAGGGTGCTTCCTGTGGAATCCCCATCTGAGGGGGTCCTCTCTGACCCCAATTAAGACTCCACTAGTGAACACTTCTCCCCTTGACAGTCCCAGGAGAGCCACAGCCAGCAGGAGTCCCCGCCCTGGCTGACAGTAATGTGGACATATGTGGAAAATCTGTTTTCAGTGCCAGGATCATGTGACCACCAAGATTTAAGAGCTGGCCTGAGAATGGGATTGTGAGTCAGGAGCGCTTGGGTTCTATTCCCAGCTTTGTCACCGACATCCTCTCGGCCTGGGGAAAGTCACTCCTCCTGTGTGTCTCAGTAGCCTCCATGTGAAATAAAGACATTGATACTATTTACTCTACCTCAGAAGGGAGAGGGATAATATGTTAGTGTGTGTAAAGTGCTTTGGAATATGATGTATATAGGGTTGCCAACTTTCTAATCGCACAAAAACGAACACCCCTGCCCCGCCCCTTCCCTGAAGCCCCACCTCTGCCCCACCCCTTCTTTGAGGCCCTGCCCCTGCTTGCTCCATCCCCCTCCCCTCCATTGCTCACTCTCCCCTACCCTCACTCACTTTCACCGGGATGGGGCAGGGGGCTAGGGTGCAGGAGGGGGGTGAGGGCTCCGGCTGAGGGTGCGGGCTCTGGGGTGGGGCTGGGGATGAGGGGTTTGGTGTGTGGGAGAGGGCTCCGGGCTGGGGCAGGGGGTTGGGGGGTGCGGGCTCCAGGAGGGAGTTTGGATGCAGGAGGGGAATCCAGGCTGGGGCAGTGGGTTGGGGTGTGGGGGGGTGAGGGCTCTGACTAGAGGTGTGGGCTCTGGGGTGGGGCCAGAGATGAGGGGTTTGGGGTGCAGGAGGGGGCTCAGGGCTGGGGCAGGGGGTTGCAGGGGTGTGGGCTCCGGGAGGGAGTTTGGGTGCGGGAGGGGGTTCATGGGGTGGGGGTCCCGGTAGCACTTACCATGGTTCCCAGGAAGCAGATGCCAGGTCCCTGCAGCCCTAGGCGCATAGACCGCCAGAGAGGCTCCACATGCTGCCCTCACAGCTGCAGGTGCCACCCCCACAGCTCCCATTGGTCGTGGTCCCCGGCCAATGGGAGCTGTGGAGCTGGCACTTAGGGCGGGGTCAGCGTGCAGAGCCTCCCTGGCCGCCCATGCACTTAGAAGCTGCAAGAACCTGGCAGCCACTTCTGGGAGCCGCCTTAGCCCCAGCCCCCACTGCGCTGCTGATGGGACTTTTAATGACCCAGTCGGCAGTGCCAGCCAGGGTCCCTTTTCGACCAGGCATTCCGGTCCAAAACGGACCGGACCCCTGGCAACCCTAATATTGGATGTGCTGAGCATTAGCACCAAAATGGGCCTTTTGCTAGTCCACTGGACAGTTTTGCTGAAAATCAAATGTGTTCGTTCTGGGTGGGAAGAAAGCTTCAGTCCATGGGCCTGTCCTGGGGAGCACTGGTCACTAATGGGGTCTCTGATGGGGTCTGATGGGGGGGGAGCTCCGGCAGGCTGAGAACTCTGTCTTCTGCAATGAGATCTCTCTGAGTCTTTCACATGAGCAGTGTTAGCTAATAGCGCCACCTTCTGGTCAACCAGGAGTAACAAAAGTGAGCTCTGAATAGAGCCCAGTACAGCCCTCCTGAATGGAGAAGAGGGAGCTTATGTGTTAGGCCTTCAGGAGGGTTCAGATCTGAGACAGCTGGTCTCTCCTGCCCAGGCTCCTCTGCCAGCACCATGTGAAAGGGGAGCCTCATGACCTGCATTCTCACAGTAGTACATGAAACCCTATTAGCTAATCAGCCCCTGTACTATCTCTGATTCATGCATGTAGGTGAGGGGGCAACCTTAAGAGCAGCTACTCATGCTTGAGGCTCTAACTTCTGATCTTTAATGGTCACTAAAGGATATATGGACTGAGGAGAAGGGCACCCCATCCATTACAGTCTGCAGCTCTCCACATTCTGCCTTCCTGGCTGGAAGAAGAGCCAAACTTTCCATTTCAGCGGTGTTAAGGGACATTGGATATTGCTGGTGTCTCATGACTGATGACTTCAATTTGACTGCTCTCCAAGGTAGATCTAGGGACTCTTGAGAAGACCTGTCTGGGGCAATTCTATGAGAGCTGCTGTTCCAATGGCCATTTTGACTGTACTCTAGTAGCTGGCTAAGAATCTGTTTTTCTTGAACTTGAGAAGTCATGGCCGAGGGGTGATTCATGTTAGGTACATGGCAGGGTTTTCTAGCCATTCTTGAACTGATCGGGTGAACATGAAAGTCTGGAGACTTATCCATGACTAGCGACAAGGCCTCTGTATGGGCTTCAGTCAGTGAATTTACCAAATTTTGGGAGGAAGCCCCAGGAAGCCATTTTCTGCTGGAATATTCCTCAGCGGCAAAATCCTCTCTTCTGCTGTCTGGCGCTGAGATTAGGAGGCTGTTGTACAGCTGAGCCAGATGGCCTGATGGCTTGGACAATATTTTTTTCAAAACCGTGTCCACAGCCTGAGATACCACTGTGGCTAGCTCATGCTTTAATGTCTCAGAAAAGGTTCTTTTTTCAGAGGACAGTTCACCCAGATCCCCCATTCTCCTTTCTTCTTCTGACACTTTGTGGCCTTCCATCTCTGAGATGCTCCTCCAAAGAAGAGTTCTGTGTTGGTCACTGGTAGCAGCCTGACAGCTTTCATCTAGACTGTCTCCACACTTCCCCTTCAGTAAGTGCATAGTCTTCTCCATCCCTTTGTGGCTTTGATCTGAATCACTGAACTCATAAACCTGCAAGAATTTTTCTTGAAGCTGCCTCAGCTGCTGCTGCAAAACTTGAAGCTGTTCCTTCAGTTGGTGGCACTCCTCTGCCTTGGCGCTGCTCCTGCCTCTTCCTGCAAGCTGTGCTACATGTGAGCTTTGCTGCTGGGGAAGCTTCTGCTTTCTCTTGTTCTCCCTGTAGTTCTCACTTCTTTTCTCCACAGGGCGTTCTCTGTCTCTTTCCTCATTGGTACCAAGTGCGGTAGGGTTTGGTGAGAGGCTCATACCTCGGATAATGCTTTCCACTCTGGCCCTCTTAGCTCGTAAGTGTTCATTATAGAACTGGTCTGTATCACCAAAACTGGAGATTGGAGTGTAGCACATAGGGGAGGCCAGGGTTGTTGTCCCTTCCTTAAAAGATGGGCAGTCCCTGGCTTCCTGGGGTGATTCTGTTGTCTGCGAGGAAGGGAAAAGGAAGTTTGGATCCAGTCCCCTGTTAGCGATTGTCTGGCTGAGGAGTTGTGATATGATGGACACACTGGGGGAAGAGAACAGCGAGTCTCTTTGGAGACAGGGCTCTTCTTTCTGCCCACCTGAGTGTCCTGAACTCGAGCTATCCCCCTCCTGCTCAGAGACACAGCTCCCATTCATCGTTTTTTCCACTCTTGAAGATGAAGAGCTGACACTCAACAGTTGCCACTCAGCAGTTGTTTTGATGATGGTACTTGTTATACAGGAACACCCTAGGACTTGGGGACTGCTGATGTGCCAGCTGTTTCTGAGAGCTGGAGCTGAGAAAAAAGCAAGAAATGTTACCCAATGAACTCTACTGTGTCAGCTCTCCATTTGTGTGGGAACAGTTCTTCCTCACTCATTCCCTGTGATCGATTCCCTGTGACCTCCCTGCTCAGTGGTAACCCACTTCACCCACCAGGGCTGAAAAGCCTCCAGCCAGTTAAAAACATGTCAGTTTACCTGTTATACACTGCAGGAAGCACAAGCACACCTTCCTGGTGCTCAGGACAGTACAAGGGCTTCCCATTCAATATATGATCATCCATGGTTTGGGCCCAGGTTCTCTCTGCAGCCACAGTATTTGCATCCCCAGGAACAGTGGAACTGTCAGCTACAGGAGGCAGAACTTTCTAAGCAGACAGCCTGTAGCTTTGGATTATCCTTCCATGAGAGGTTAAAATGATCACAAATCTCACTGCTGCCTTCCTTGCCAGACTTCCCAATAAATAATATTAAATGTCTTATACACCCTTCCCCACAATCCAGAGCAAGAGAATCCTAGACAATGTGTGCAACGTAAATGCCTAAAGAGAGACAGAAGATAGGTAGATAGACAGAACCACAAAACAGCACTGATTAGACTACTTGGCAGACCCATGGAATTCTGTAAGGCACTCAGATACAGTGGTGATGAGCATAGTATAAATACCCAGAGAGATTTCAGATCCAAACTCTGTTTCAACCGAGCATCAGCCTTGGTAGAGGTTCTCTGAGGTGCCCCTTAGCTCAGGAAAGGGAGCTCAGGGCTGTATCCTAGAAGTTCCTCAGCTTGAGGTGGGTGTTGTAAGAAGGTGGCACTTATGGATACGCTTCAGCTCAGACTGTCCTGGCTTTACTCGCATTGCAGAAAACCCCTTCTGAATCACTCTGAAAGGAGAAATCTGACTGCTCCTCTTGAGCCCCACATCTTTGTGTTTCAGTGCTCACTTGTGCTGTTGAATACATCCAGCATTCAGTGCATCTCTACATCTCACAAGACTTTCCCACGTCTGGGGCTGTGGCAACTGGAGAATAGACAAGTGCCTAATCTCTCTGTGATGGCCTCACTACTCCATCCTTCCCAGGGTCTGGATACATGAATACTAATGTTCAGAAAGTGACTCTCTGAGGGTTTTACATGTGTTTGCACTATCATCCACATAGTGTAGGACAGGGGACTTTGCCTCTGCCTGAAACATACAGGTATCAGACATTACACTCAACTCAGTTTGAATAGCCAGCTCCTCAGTACACTCATTAGTAGCATATAAATATATCTGAGGCTGGGCACAGGTGGTGCCTGGTTCTGCCAGCCTTGGGCATCTGAATGCACCCACAGCCGGGCACAGCTGGTTCCTGAGTAAGATGACTGTCAGCCCTGGGCACCTAGGCATACACACATTCAAGCAGGACTAGTGCTTGGGTAAGAAGGGTCTGACACACACAGACCCAGGTACCACTCAGCATCAGGCTCGGAGGAGCTGCAGAGCTGGCAGTGCTACCCAAAAGTTTCAGTGATCCAGAAGCAGTGACACTCTTTAATGTTGCCTCCAGTTATCAATGTACATTAGAACTAAGGAGTTAAAACAATGGTTTGCATTTTATTTCTAGGAGCTTCTTTTTTTTTAGAAGAAAATGAAAGGAGTGGGGTAGGGAGGATTAGATGAGCAGAGCATGAGCCATTGACCTGGCAGTTAGGAGTATAAGAACTAACATACCAGATCAGAGCAGTGCTCCAACTAGCCAGTACCTTGTCTCTGACCGTGGCCAGTACCAGATGGGTCAGAGGAAGATGCAAGAAACCTTGTAATGGACAATTACAGAATAACCCACCCATAGGGCTTTTTCCTTTTAACCCTCAGTTCATGGCTGGATTACATCCTGAAGCAGGAGGGTTTATATTGTGATGATGTATCCAATAATGCTTTATGGGAATATGACATAACTGGAGTATGTTTTATGCTACACGTGCCATGTAACTTATCTCTGTAAAGGTCATGGTCTACTGAATCTATTCATCCTATTTGTACACATATATCATTTTTGTACTTGAAGTTATGAATATTGGCTGTATACTTGCTTGATTTCTAAGTAAGCTTTGTAAGGCATTTGGTCAGCTTCTTTAGAAAGGAATTTGCAAAGTTAAGTGCCCAATCAAGAAGCACTTAAAGAACAATAGATCTTGGAATGCTCCAATCCACATAAGAAGTCTACTTGAGGACGTTCAAGGTAGCATGTGAACCATGGCTGCTACCTGTAGTTCTGAGTCATGCATGGACGTGTGACTTGCCCATGTGACTCCAAAACTCCATCTTGGAGCTAGACTTTGCATAGGAGTGAGGAGAGGGTCTCCACCCTCAAGAGAAAGTCTATTTCAACCCCCAGGAGACCCCTCTATTTGGTCTTCATCTGGCTAAAGAGAGAGCCTCTCCACCCCCAAAGATACCTGAAAGAAACTGGAACAAAGGACAATAACTACAGGGGGTGTGAGTGATTGCTGGACCCAGTCTAGCAGGAGACTAGTCTGTAAAAGGAAGCTTACTGGAACTGGTGAGGTGTTATTTGTATTAAGTTTCTTAGACATAGACTTGCAAGTTCTATTTTATTTTACTTGGTAATTCACTTTGTTCTGTCTGTTACTACTTGCAACCACTTAAATCCTACTTTCTGTATTTAATAAAATCACTTTTTACTTATTAATTAACTTAATCAACTTAACTTTCATCAATCAGAGTTTGTGTTAATACCTGGGGGGGGCAAACAGCTGTGCATATCTCTCTATCAGTGTTATAGAGGGCGAACAATTTATGAGTTTACGGATTTATTTGGGTTTAGACGCCATTGGGAGTTGGGCATCTGAGTGTTAAAGACAAGAACACTTCTGTAAGCTGCTTTCAGTTAAGTCTGCAGCTTTGGGGCAAGTAATTCAGACCCTGGGTCTGTGTTGGAGCAGATGGGCATGCCTGGCTCAGCAAGACAGGGTGCTGGGGTCCCGAGCTGGCAGGGAAAGCAGGGGCAGAAGTTGTCTTGGCACATCACTTGGCAGTTCCCAAGGAGGTTTCTGTGATTCAACCCGTCATATATTACTTCTAACCATTTAAAAATAATATCTAATATGTCAGTTGCTGTTCTTATTATCCTTGAAACATCTGATCCTTTTTGGAATAATACTAAGGTCTTCTACTCAATGCTATCTTGTGGCAGTGAATCCCACAGGTTAATTATGCATTGTGTAAAATATATGTCCGGTTTCCAGCTGGTTGCCTTTCAATTTCTCTGAACATCCCTTTGCTCTTATATTATGAGAAAGGGTAAATAGGAGTGCTGGATTTACCTTCTCTAAATCATGCTTTATTTTGCACACCTCTAGCATATCGCCTCTCTAAATTGAACAGTCCTGTCTTTTCAATCTCTTTTTTCTCTTTGCCACTCATCATTTTGCTCACCCACCTCTGAACCCGTTCTACTTCTGCTATATCCCTTTGAGACAGGGTGACCAAAACTGAGCAGCGCTCCAGGGAAGGGCATACTATTGATTTATGTGCCGTTCCTTTTGCAGTCTAACATTTTAGTTTGCTTTTTTAACTGCTAATGCACATTGAACAAACGCTTTATTAAGCTGCCTACAATAACACGGGCTTTTTCCTGAGTGTTTACAGTACATGTAGACCAGTGGTTCCCAAACTTTAACAACCTGTGAACCCCTTTCACTAAAATGTCAAGTCTCACGAACCCCCTTCTAAAAATGAATATTTCCAGGGATTTTCTCCTTTTACCTGAGTATAAATTATAAAAGCAGTGATCTTGGAAATACACAATTTGTTTTTATGACATGCTTATTACACACTATTTATTAACAACTATTATTTATCATTACAGTATTTTTATTACATTATGAAAATGGCAACATTCTTCCAAGATTTCACTTTCGTAGCTTGTATCACTTTGAATAAGCCTGTTATAAGACAAGGCTCCTACGTTTCATCAATGAGTATCAGATGTGAAACAGCATGAAGGTATTTAAAAAGCCAACTCAAAGAGTTCCTCGTACACAAGCATTCAGGTCTTGAACAGTCCAAGCAAACAATGCACGTTACAACAAAGTTCAAACTTGTTCTTCATAATAATTTTAAAAGCAATACTAGCTGCCTATTTAATTTTAAAAACAGCAAAAAATATCCACCTCCCTTTCTATTTCTTATGAGTCTTGAAGTTTAAATCGCCTCAGTGTGATAGATATGCTTGCTTTGATCTGCTTAGCTCTTGGAAGTCCAGGGGCTCCAGGCTGCTGGCCCCATGCTGCCCGGGATCCCTAGGGACAGCTCTGTCCGCCATTAGGGAATTTTTTCCTGAGACCCCCCTGTAATATTTCGCGAACCCCCATGGGTTCACGAACCCCAGTTTGGGAACCACTGGTGTAGACCCTACCAGCGTGGGAGAGTAATTCAGATCATTATTTCCTATGTGTCAAAAGTGAGTTTCATTTGTGATCATGCTACTCATTCACTCGGGTGTGTTAGGTTGCTCTGAAATTTCTCGCTATCTTCTCTAGATGTGACTAACCTAAATATCTTAGGGGATGTCCACACTGGAGCTGGGATCGAGCCTGCCAGCCCAGGGAGACAGACTCGTGTTAGCTGGGCTCGAGCTAGCACGCTAAGAATTGCTGCAGAGGCTCAGGTAGCCACCTGAGCTCAGACCCAGGATAGCTGGAGCCCCGCTAGGGTCCGGCTGTCTACCCAAGCAGGGAGACTCACTCCCCACTGCAGTGGAGACACACCCTTTGTGTTATCAGCAAATGTTGCCACTCCACTGTTCTCCCTCTTTTCCACAGCATTAATAAATATGTTCACCAATCCTGGGAGCCTTTTTGCCCTGCTAGAAATTGACCATTTAGTCCTACTCTATGGGCTTGTCTACACTACCCGCTGGATCGGCGGGCAGCGATCGATCCAGTGGGGTTTGATTTATCGCGTCTAGTATAGATGCGATAAATCAGCTGCTGAGCGCTCTCCCGTCGCCTCCGGTACTCCACCAGAACAAGGAGTGCAAGTGGAGTCGACAGGAGAGCGTCAACTGTCGACTTACCGCAGTGAAGACATCACGGTAAGTAGATCTAAGTACATCGACTTCAGCTATGCTATGCACGTAGCTGAAGTTGCGTATCTTAGATCTACCCTGCGTGGTATTGTAGATAAGCCCTTTGGTTCCTATCTCTACACTACAGCCGGGATTGACGCTCCAAGATCGATCCATCAGCGGTTGATTTAGTGGGTCTAGTAAAGACCCACCAAATCGACTGCAGATCGCTTTCCAGTCAACCCTGTACTCTACTCCCGACGAGAAGAGTAAGGTAAGTCAAAGGAAGAGTTTCTCCCGTCGACCCCCCGTGGTAACTCAACCTAAGGTACGTCGACTCCAGCTACGTAGCTGGAGTTGCGTAGCGTAGGTCGATTTACCGCGGTAGTGTACTTTGCCTGTCACCCAATGACTGTTTAGTTTTCTTAACAACCTCTTGTGAGCGGCTTGGTCAAAGGTTTTTTAAAGGTTTTTGTAAGTTATAGCAACCATTTCTCTTTTCTCCCCCTGCTGTTTTGTTGACACACACAGAAATCTGTGTGGCTTTACAGACGACCTGCTATTTTATCCCAATCGTATGCTCATCTAGGCATTTTATCATTCTGTCTTTCATAAGAACATAAAAATGGCTATACTGGGTCAGACCAAAGGTCCATCTCGCCCAGTATCCTGTCTTCTGACAGTGGCCAATGCCAGGTGCCCCAGAGGGAATGAACAGAACAGGTAATCATCAAGTGATCCATCCTGTCGCCCATTCCCATGATAATTCCAATCTATTCACCTGGGACTAAAGTAAGGGTCACTGGTCTGTAATTCCGAGGATCACCCCTACTAACCTTTTTAAAGATAGACTCAACATTTTCTACCCCTCCAGTCCTCTGGTATAGGAGCTGATTTTAACAGAGTCATATATAATTCCTATATTTGCATAGTTCAGCCACTTCTTTCCTGAGCTTTTTCAGACCACTTGGATGTATGGCACTGTATGTACTGGAGCCTTGTTCTTTAATGTATCCGTTTGTTGTAGAACCTCCTTGTTTTGGCACGTCACCCCCTCACAGTGCCTCATCTTTTTTACCTGAAAAGGTAAAGTCAAGGATCTTACAAACTCCTTAAATTGAAGCTTTCTTGCTTTAGACACCAAGGTGCTAGGCTCCTTGTAAATACAATAGATATCTATTGAGCTGGCCATAAACTTTTAACTTGTCCAAAAATACTAGAATCAGCTTTTCCCATTAACCTAAGCTGCTCCTGCCCCACGAAGAGTCAGAGAGTGGGACACAAGCCCTTTGTTTCAACCTATTTCTCTCCCTCCTGGAAAGCTCCCTACACCTCCTCATCTTCCTTTGGAATGAGGGGTTTTGTAAATGCTCCTGGTCACCTTTTAAACCTTGTATCAGAGAATTGATGGAGCAGGGCTGCATGCACTCTGTGAGGCCCCTATGCATCCCAGGAGTGCTAGATAGGGGAACTGAGCATTTGCTGATTGTCTTGAAGGGGCCCTTTCTAGCTGGGTTGCCTTTTGGCTGAATTTTTGCAGGGGTGCTGGAACCATTTTTATAATGGGGGTGCTGATGATGGAGACCATGTATTTGGTGGGGTTTTTTTACTACTTCAAGTCAGGAGGTGCGGCAGCACCCCTAGTTCCAGCACCACTGAATTTTCGTGGTTTTCTTCAGTCTTTCTATAGGCCATGAGAGGTTTGGCACATACAGGGAGTGCCCTGTGCACCAGCAGCCATTCCCCAATGAGCTATGGAGAACCAAAAAATAGCCCCAGAAAGAGCAGTATTGGAGGGATGAGGCCAGAGGCTGCATCTCTGGGACTTGGCAGAATCCCTCCATTCACCCACATCAAGGGGCCCAGGGGACAAGTTGAGGAAAATTTTCAGATCCCTGCCTCCAAAGCATCTGCTCTTAGAAGCAGAATGTACTCTGCACCCTGACTTCCATGGCAGATGGAGACACCTGCTTACTCCCATCTCATTCAGATACACTGGATTCTTCAGCAAGGAATGCTGCTTTTCCAGGACCCAGGGCAACTCTGCTGTACACAGGGGTCTCCTCCACTGCTGCTGGGGATGACTCCAGCTCACCTACGTTCATTGAGCATACCAGCTTTTTTCAGCCTCTAGGACGGAGGCAACCTCGGGCACCGGGGGACAACCAAAATACTTTGAGAGGGGAGAGGAGGGGAAGGGAAGGAGTCTCAAGTCAGTTCCCCCTACCTCTTGCAATGTACATGTTAATGTCCTGGAGTTCAGGTTTGGTCCCGGTCAGTGTTTATGGCAATGGAGGTCCTGCCCTACTTGTACATTAGCTCTTGGGTGAATTGTTCCTGCCATTGCGCTGTCTGAGCCCTCCGCTCCTTTATCACATTAATTAGTGGATGTTTGTAAAGCACTCTATACATGCTGAGTGTTACTATTAGCTACCCAGGCTTCTTTACAAGAAGGGGAGAAAAAACCCCAAATGAGGCTACTCAGAATGCAGCAAGCCACTACCCCAAGAACAAACACCCTAAATGGCCAGACACCCCCCAAACCTCCCCGAGAACAGACACCCCCAATAGCCAGACTACCCTCAATACCTTCTGAAAATACCCTCCTTTAACCAGATTATACCCCAAACTTCCCGAACAAGCATCTGCAAACCTCCTCAGAAGAGCCATATATTCTGCAAACCCTCCCCATGGAGAGACTCCCCAAAACTGCCAGATTTCCCAGTTCCCTGAATAGGAACCAGCTTAGTCTCTCTCCTCCCCCAGGGAGACGGTGCACTCACCTGGGTCCCCCTTTGTGGGGGCGGGGGCGGGTGGTAGGCGCCTGCAGGGTACCCTGTGTTCCCAGAGTATCTGGAGAGTGTGGCGAACAAGAAGAGGCACTGAAGCACTAGCATTGAAGAATCCTCTGAGCTTGGTCCCTGTTAAAGAGGGGGATGGGGAGGCCAGTAGCAGCCAACCAGCTTCAAGGTGCTTCTGAATATGCAGATGAAAGAAGAGGTCAGGTTCAGAGCCAGGGAGCAGGGAGGGAGACCTTCCATCTGCAGCTGGGCCACTCAGGTACACAGGAAGTCAGCTGTCTCAGAAGGTCTTAACATGTGAAATCTTTTTTTCAGATAGAGCCATGCCCAGTGGTAGAAGAGCTCTGTGCATTAGCCTCCTAACTTGTTGCAGGTCAGGAAGGATATCTATGCATTTGCAGAGCTGCGTATGGGGCGGCCAGGACAGGAGGAGCAGGAGCTGCCATAGGTCAGGATGGAACTGTAGGAGCAGATCATTGGGGCAGGGATGAGCAGTGGGAGCAGGACTGGAACTGTTGGTTCCTAGAGGAATCCCAGAGCTGTGGTGTTGAGTGATCACCCAGTGCTTAAGGAACTTGCAAGAGCTCTGCTTTGTTCTGTATCCGGTTCCAACTGGCTGTGCATAATAACAAGGGCTTCACAGCATCTTGTCCAGACTCTCTATCTGGGAAGCTTAGCGCTGAACAGCACAGTCCCCAATATCACAAGGGCAATTGTCACCCAGAATCCCACCTCTGCCATGCCAGATCACACCATCTAATGCCTGCTGTGTTTCAGAGGAAGGTGAAATCTCCCATATTGCACCTGGCGAGGGATGCACTGCTGCACATGGGGAAATGCCTTTCTGATCCCTGTGATAATTCTCTGACAAGCCATGCTCCTAGAGAGAGCTCATGAGGATTCAGGAGCTTTGTGACAATACTGAGGCTGGCTGACAGCGTCTCTCTTGGGCCATGTGAGGAAGGGAAAAAAGAGGTTGCCTCTGCGTCAGAGGAGTCCTAATGGTAAAGACTCTCTTCTCCTGCAAAGCTGAACACAGCAGTGGCTTGCGCTGTCCTAGGAAAACCATAGTAATAATGTAGGTGGGAAGACAGCAACATCTTAGAGGATTTTGGAACTTGAACCTGGTCTGGGAACATGCAGTTCCTCAGTTGCTATTGTACTCACATCCATGGTGGAGACAGGGGCGGGGCTCATGAGACAACAATGCATCTCACTCAGAATGAGGCTCCCCCAGCATAAGCAGGGCCTACAACAGCTAATAAAGGGTGCTGGAAGAGAACACTGGCCATCTATGGACACTGGGGAAGCTGAAATTCCAGATATCCTGAGCAATACATTGTAGTGACCAACAGTTTCTAATGTGAGATTCTAGCTCTGATGACAATGGGGGATTTTGCTCTTCACTGCAGCTGGAGAGAGCTCTGAGGTGTATGTGACACATAGGAAAGGAGTAACGTGTAAAGCATAGGGCTGTTGATTAATCGGAGTTAACTCACATGATGTAACAAAAAAATGAATCACGATTAATTTTTTTTAATCACGATGTATTGCAGTTTTAATCGCACTGTTAATCAATGGAATACCAATCGAAATTTATTCAATATTTTTGGATGTTTTTCTATATTTTCAAATATTGATTTCAATTACAACACAGAATACAAAGTGCACAGTGCTCACTTTATATTATTTTTATTACAAATATTTGCACTGTTTAAAAAATTAAAAGAAATAGTATTTTTCAGTTCACCTCATACAAGTACTGTAGTGCAATCTCTTTAGTGTGAAAGTGCAATTTACAATTGTAGAAATTTTTTTGTTACATAACTGCACTCAAAAACTAAACAATGTACAAATCCACTCAGTCCTACTTCAGCCAATCGCTAAGACAAACAAGTTTGTTTACATTTATTGGAGATAATGCTGCCCACTTCTTATTTACAATGTCACCTGAAAGTGAGAACAGGTGTTCACATGGCACTTTTGTAGCTGGCTTTCCAAGGTATTTACATGCCAGATATGCTAAACATTCGTATGCCCCTTCATGCTTCGGCCACCATTCCAGAGGACATGTTTCTATGCCGATGACACTCGTTAAAAAAATAATGCATTAATTAAATTTGTGACTGAACTCCTTGAGGGAGAATTGTATGTCTCCTGCTCTGTTTTACCCACATTCTGCCATATATTTCATGTTATAGCAATCTTGGATCATAGGTGCTGACTCCATGGGTGCTCCGGGGCTGGAGCACCCACGGGGAAAAATTAGTGGGTGCTCTGCACCCACTGGCAGCCAAGCTCCCCATACCCCCGGCCCCACCTCCTCCCCTGCCCCTGAGCGTGCCACATCTCCACTCCTCCACCTACTTCCCAGCGCTTCCCACCCAGTGGCCGTCAAACAGCTGTTTGGAGGTATTAGCACACTCCGGGAGGGAGGGGGAGGAGGTGGGGAAGAGGCGGGGCCAAGGCAGGGATTTGGGGAAGGGGTTGGAATGGGGGCGGGGCAGGGGTGGGAAGAGGCGGGGCCTTGTGTAAGGGAGGGAGTGGGGGCGGGGCCAGGGGCAGGTCGAGCACCCAGGGGAAAGCAGGGAAGTCGGCGCCTATGTCTTGAATGATGACCCAGCACATGTTCGTTTTAAGAACACTTTCACTGCAGATTTGACAAAACAGAAAGAAGGTAACAATGTGAAATTTCTAAATATATCTACAGCACTTGACCCAAGGTTTAGGGTGACTAGAGGGCAAGTGTGAAAAATCGGGACAGGAGGTGGGGGGTAATAGGTGCCTATATAAGAAAAAGCCCCCAAAATCGGGACTGTCCCTATAAAATTGGGACATCTGGTCACCCTACCAAGGTTTAAGAATCTGAAGTGCCTTCCAAAACCTGAGAGGGATGAGGTGTGGAGCATGTTTTCAGAGGTCTTAAAAGAGCAACACTCTGATGCAGAAACTACAGAACCCGAACCACCAAAAAAAGGAAATCAACCTTCTGCTGGTGGCATCTGACTAAGATGATGAAAATGAACATGTGTCAGTCTGCACTGCTTTGGATCGTTATCGAGCAGAACCCGTCATCAGCATGGACGCATGTCCTCTGGGACATGATGGGACATATGAATTTTTAGCGCATCTGGCACGTAAATATCTTATGAATCCGGCTACAACAGTGCCATGCGAACACCTGGTCTCACTTTCGGGTGACATTGTAAACAAAAAGCGGGCAGCATTATCTCCTGCAAATGTAAACAAACTTGTTTGTATTAGCGATTGGCTGAACAAGAAGTAGGACTGAATGGACTTGTAGGCTCTAAAGTTTTACATTGTTTTATTTTTGAATGTGGTTATTTTTTGTACATAACATTTGTAAATTCAACTTTCATGATAAAGAGATTGCACTACAGTACTTGTATTAGGTGAATTGAAAAATACTATTTTGTTTTTACAATGCAAATATTTGTAATCAAAAATAAATATAAAGTGAGCACTGTGCAATTTGTATTCTGTGTTGGAATTGAAATCAATATATTTGAAAATGTAAAAAACATCCACAATATTTAAATAAATGGGTATTTTATTATTGTTTAACAGTGCGATTGAGATTAATTTTTTTAATTGCACAATTAATCACGATTAATTTTTTAATCACTTGACAGCCTGAGTAAAGAACAATGGTGCATAGTATTTTACATCTTCAAAGCACTTTGCTAACAGTAACTCTAGTAACTTGAACAAGTAGTTCACAGTAGCTGGTAAATAAGTGTCCTCCTGCCCTTAGAACTGGATGTAAATATACTGTGAGAAATAATCTACCTGGCTTTAGGAATGGACACCAAAGAGTGACTAAAGAATCTTTCACCTCTCATTCATGGGGAAGCATAATTGACTAGTGAAAGCTTGTTCAGATGATGTCATGTTTGTAACTAGTTATCTTGCTGGAGGGCTCTGGTGAGGATGGATTTTCCCTGGAACCAGACTCAATGAATCCATCTGCTTAGCTGAATTAATCTATTCTCTTACTAAAACTTCTATTTTTCTAATTTCCCCCCTGTCATGGAGTCCCCGGGCAAAGCTCTGGAACTGCTCCCCACAAAGCCAGTCAGGACTTTGGGAAGCCGCCTCTCCCTCGGAGCAAACTGTCTTCAGGGCAAGAAGCTCACCCGGCTTCACCTCCTGGGTCTGACCTTGGAGCATTCAGCATCCTCTGCCCCTCCGTGCACTTCCCACAGCGAGTCCTCCCAGGCGGCGTCCTGGGGCAGCCAGAAGGTCCTGCACACACAACTTTGCAGTCAGACGTGACTCTCAGCCAGCCAGTAAAACAGAGGTTTATTAGATGACAGGAACACGGTCTAAAACAGAGTTTGTAGGTACAGAGAACGGGATCCCCCAGCCGGGTCCATTCTGGGGCCCAGCGAGCCAGACAACCCCGTCTGCCCTCACATCCCGTCCCCAGCCAGCTCCAAACTGAAAACCCGCTCCAGTCCCTCCTTTCTGGCCTTTGTCTCTTTCCTGGGCCAGGAGGTCACCGGATCTCTTTTTTCACCTTTAGCTATCCCCTTGCAAGGGGTGAAGGGCCCTGGCCATTTGTTGCTAGGAGACAGATTGTTGGCCATTTATGCACATTGGAGACTTAAGAAATGCATAGGGGAAACTGAGGCACCCACACAGTATTCAGAGGAAACATTAAGAACAGTCCCACTTTGTCACACCCCCAGATACTTAAATTAGAGAGCTGTTTAATAAAAGCCTACCATGCATATTTTTTCCTGGCAGGCAGGAATCTTTTGTTAAGGGCAGCTGTTTTCTGGTGGTCTTGCTCAAGGACAGCAGCATTCCAGTGAAGAATAACTGAAAAAGTTCTAGGTATGGAGCTTTACGGGCTCTGTTTCCATTTTTTTTTTTTACAAGCCAGCAGAGTTTCAAAGCCTTGGACAGTGTCTCCTATTGATTTTTTTCTCATCTTTTTCCTTTTAAAAATCCCTAGAAAATTCCTTGCAAAATTCTATGGAGAGTATTAAGGTTACATAGATGCTCAAAATATAGGAAATGCCTAAATTATAGATGTACAAGCAATCTTTACTATACCCTTTGGAGCGGATGCCTCATTACAATACAGTATTTTATTACATGATCACAGACTATTGTATGATTTAGTGCAGGGGTTCTCAAACCTTGCAATAGAATTCACCACATGTTAAGAGGGAGACTTTTTCATGTACCTTTCTTCCCATTTGCAATTGTGCAGATGACCTCCCTTCCCATTTCTAACCAGGTAACATGCCTGTGGCAACTACAGCAATTGTTTATCTCAAATGTAGTGTCCAGAAAGTAATTTATTCTAGTTGTCTCTAGTGTGATTTTAGCAGGTGAAAACAAAGAGGATTATAGCATCTTTAATCAGCCTGCTTTTTGTGGCCCACAAGCAAGAACTCCATGGACACAAGAACACAGTTTGAGAATCTCTGATGTCTGATTAGTGGCTAGAGCAGAGGATCTGGCAATCAGAATTCTTGGGTCCTGTTCCTAGCTAAAAGAGAGCATGTGGTGTGTTAGTCAGAAATAATGGACTAAGAGTCAAGGCTCTTGAGATCCATTCCTTGCTCAGTCACTGACTCTCTGTGAAGTTAGGAAAGTCACTTCACTTCTCTGAGTCTCAGTTTCCCCATTTGTAAATTGCAGATAATGTTTTTATAGGCCTTTGGGATCCTCCTAATGAAAGAAAAGTGTCTGTGGTTATAAATCATAAATATTTGCCTCTTCTTCCATAACTAAAATTCTCGTCCAGACCCTATTCAGGTTCTTATATCACCCTCATCCCTATAGCATCTGAGAACCTTTCAGAAGTACAGTGAGCAGAGTGACTAGCATCTGTCAAGTGTGGTTCTTTCTTTCTCTCCTCTTCTCTCCAGGGAGTAATTGTGTGTGGGGATACGGGGGCAGGGTATTTCTGTGTATATAATAATGTAAGAGAGGTACACTGCGCTATGTGTTTATATTAGCAAAAACAAGGTTGCAGAAGTGCTCATTGAAGTTGGAATGGAAGGTGTGAGGTTTGTGATGGGTCTCAATTGTTGTGGGAGTTTGTTCTATACTCTTAGATTGGCCCCTGGGAACTCTCTGTCTCCTGAACAGATGAGTTTTACCCTTACTTTGTTCAGTTCCATTACCCCCTTATCTCCCATCTTCCTAACTATAACCTCTTCCTCCTCTCTGGCAGCCATATTGCACCCTCTGGTCCATTCAAATAACAACTGCTAAGATCACCTTCCTGGCCGGTCACTGACCACAGCATTCCCATCTCTGCATCCCTGTAAGGGCTTCCCAGTGTCACCTCATCAGGTTCCAATGTCTTGTCCTCATTTGAAAGGCTCCTCTGCCGTTCCCCTATTCATCTCCCCCTTGACTCTGATTATGACCCCAGCCCCCTCTGCTCCGCCAACCATGCCAGCCGTGTCTGCTCGTCTGTCAGCTTCTCACACAACTGGCTCAAGTCACCAGGGCCTGATGAAATGCATCCTAGAATACTCAAGGAGCTAATAGAGGAGGTATCTGAGCCTCTAGCTATTATCTTTGGAAAATCATGGGAGACGGGAGAGATTCCAGAAGACTGGAAAAGGGCAAATATAGTGCCCATCTATAAAAAGGGAAATAAAAACAACCCAGGAAACTACAGACCAGTTAGTTTAACTTCTGTGCCAGGGAAGATAATGGAGCAAGTAATTAAGGAAATCATCTGCAAACACTTGGAAGGTGGTAAGGTGATAGGGAACAGCCAGCATGGATTTGTAAAGAACAAATCATGTCAAACCAATCTGATAGCTTTCTTCGATAGGATAACGAGTCTTGTGGATAAGGGAGAAGCTGTGGATGTGGTATACCTAGACTTTAGTAAGGCATTTGATACGGTCTCGCATGATATTCTTATCGACAAACTAGGCAAATACAATTTAGATGGGGCTACTATAAGGTGGGTGCATAACTGGCTGGATAACCGTACTCAGAGAGTTGTTATTAATGGTTCCCAATCCTGCTGGAAAGGCATAACGAGTGGGGTTCCGCAGGGGTCTGTTTTGGGACCGGCTCTGTTCAATATCTTCATTAACGACTTAGATATTGGTATAGAAAGTACGATTATTAAGTTTGCGGATGATACCAAACTGGGAGGGATTGCAACTGCTTTGGAGGACAGGGTCATAATTCAAAATGATCTGGACAAATTGGAGAAATGGTCTGAGTTAAACAGGATGAAGTTTAACAAAGACAAATGCAAAGTGCTCCACTTAGGAAGAAAAAATCAGTTTCACACATACAGAATGGGAAGAGACTGTCTAGGAAGGAGTACGGCAGAAAGGGATCTAGGGGTTATAGTGGACCACAAGCTAAATATGAGTCAACAGTGTGATGCTGTTGCAAAAAAAGCAAACATGATTCTGGGATGTATTAACAGGTGTGTTGTGAGCAAGACACGAGAAGTCATTCTTCCGCTCTACTCTGCTCTGGTTAGGCCTCAGCTGGAGTATTGTGTCCAGTTCTGGGCACCGCATTTCAAGAAAGATGTGGAGAAATTGGAAAGGGTCCAGAGAAGAGCAACAAGAATGATTAAAGGTCTTGAGAACATGACCTATGAAGCAAGGCTGAAAGAATTGGGTTTGTTTAGTTTGGAAAAGAGAAGACTGAGAGGGGACATGATAGCAGTTTTCAGGTATCTAAAAGGGTGTCATCAGGAGGAGGGAGAAAACTTGTTCACCTTAGCCTCTGAGGATAGAACAAGAAGCAATGGGCTTAAACTGCAGCAAGGGAGGTCTAGGTTGGACATTAGGAAAAAGTTCCTAACTGTCAGGGTGGTTAAACACTGGAATAAATTGCCTAGGGAGGTTGTGGAATCTCCATCTCTGGAGATATTTAAGAGTAGGTTAGATAAATGTCTATCAGGGATGGTCTAGACAGTATTTGGTCCTGCCATGCGGGCAGGGGACTGGACTCGATGACCTCTCGAGGTCCCTTCCAGTCCTAGAATCTATGAATCTATTACATACAGGCCACCCTCGCTGAGCTGATCCATCAGGCCCCTGCACTCACCTCTATCAAACCCTCCCATCCCACTACTGACACCAGCCTTGTGAGAACTCGGCTGGATAGGGATGACTGGGGTGGGGGAGGGTCGGACACATTATCCATTCGGTATCCCCCACACACCCTGCAGGTGTCACTCCACTTCCTGTGTTCTTTGGAGCGGGGACCTTGTCTGTGCAGCACCCAGCACCAGGGATCCTGGCCTGAGCACGGCTCTGCCCATCACTGCCATGCAACCAATAACAGGGCGGTCCAGCACCACCTCAGGGGACCCCTCAGGGTAGTTCAGTCCCCACACCCCTCATGTCTCCTCGGGGTGGTTCAGTCCCCACGCTCCCCACATCGCCTCGAGGTGGTTCAGCCCCCACACCCCTCATGTCTCCTCGGGGTGGTTCACGCCTCCCGCCAAACCCTTCTGCTCCCACCAGCTTAGCCCCCCTGGTTCAGTCGTGCTCCCCACTTAGGGTAATTCAGTTTCTCCCCCCTCCGGCTCCGTGGTTGGTACGATCCCCTAGTGCCCCCCCCCTCAGCTGCACCCGCGGTTGGTCCGCCCCGGCCCGCTTCCGGCCTGCGCCGGGCCTGGTTCCGGTGTCCGCCCTCCGGCTCCTCCTGCCCGTTGCCGCTGTCGCCGCGATGCTGCTATTGTCCCGGTCCCGCGGTCTGAGCAGGGCGCTCGGCCGCTCGCTCTGCGCCCTCCGGCAGGTACCGCCCGGGGGGGCGCCCAGCGGGGAAGAGGGAGGGACGGACGGACGGGCAGCAGCAGCGCCAAGGGCAGCGGGACGCGGTGTCACGCCCCCGTGCTGGGCCGCCTCCTGGAGAAACCCCTGTGCCCGCTCCCCCTCCGCCCCCCCGGCCCGCCCCCATCGGCCGCTCCCCGTGGGACCCCCGCGAGCTTCCTGCCGTGCGCCCCGCCAGCCTCAGGGGAGCGTGACCCCCAACCCCTCCCCTGCTGGGGCTCCTGCCAGGGTCACTGCGGACAAGGAGCTGGCGGGGGGGCAAATCCCTCTTGGGGTCTGTCGGTGGACCGGCCTGGCGTGGGGAGTGGTAGCTGGGGGAAGCCCCAACCCCAGGGCCTGCCAATCTAAAGGACTCCTGAATGGCCAGGGGTATCTGAGTGCAGGCCCATCAGGGTGGGGCTGGTGGAGTTGGTCCTGAGCATAGCCACAGGCTGCACCGTTTGGGCTAGCAGGGCCACGTCAACCCCAACCTGACAGGGAGTTGAGAGGGCAAATGCAGGGTAGGCTGACACCATCGCTGCGGCTCATATCGGGAGCAGGCAGCCGTTACAAGCTGTGAGTGCTGGAGGAGCCTTCTGAGATGGAGTTACAGGGACAGTCTCTTGTTCACAGGGGCAGTGCTGCTGTCAGGTCATCCTCCATTAAATAAATAGAAAGGTACAGCCCATGCAACTAAACATTTTTGTAGCTGTCTGATACCAGGATTTTTTTATACCCACTCATATCCTGCTCTCCTAATACATATTCCCTTTAGTACACAGGTATCTCCCCTTCTTGTATCAGCTCTCTATCCGGTTTCTGTGTCTTGTCTTGGTATTGTTACTCTAGAGATGCTAGTAATTTCTACAGCACCTTAGGTGTTCATAAAACTTTACAGGCACACAAGGACTGATCTCTGCTCCAAAAGCAGTGTTGTGGGAAGATTTGTTAAGGTAGGAGAAGTTGGCAAAATATAAGTGGAAGTGTGGCAGAAGACAAGGAGTGGCAGTTGGATACCCCAGTAATGGGTGAGTAGCTAAGGAAGAGAGATGATAGCAAGGACAAGGCGTTTGTACTTGATGTAGAATGAGCCAGGAAGTCAGTAAATGGGGGATGTGTTTGGGGTGGGAGGTTATCAGGGCATTGGGCAAGGAACATAATTTTGTAATTATTCCCTGTAAAGGGAAATCCTGTTTTACTAATCTATTAGAGTTCTTTGAAGGGGTCAACAAACATGTGGACAAGGGGGATCCAGTGGACATAGTGTACTTAGATTTCCAGAAAGCCTTTGACAAGGTCCCTCACCAAAAGCTCTTACGTAAATTAAGTTGTCATGGGATAAGAGGGAAGATCCTTTCGTGGATTGAGAACTGGTTAAAAGACAGGGAACAAAGGGTAGGAATAAATGGTAAATTTTCAGAATGGAGAGGGGTAACTAGTGGTGTTTCCCAAGGGTCAGTCCTAGGACCAGTCCTATTCAACTTATTCATAAATGATCTGGAGAAAGGGGTAAACAGTGAGGTGGCAAAGCTTGCAGACGATACTAAACTGCTCAAGATAGTTAAGACCAAAGCAGACTGTGAAGAACTTCAAAAAGATCTCACAAAACTAAGTGATTGAGCAACAAAATGGCAAATGAAATTTAATGTGGATAAATGTAAAGTAATTCACATGGGAAAAAATAACCCCAACTACCCACATACAATGTGATGGGGGCTAATTTAGCTACAACTAATCAGGAAAGAGATCTTGAAGTCATCGTGGATAGTTCTCTGAAGACGTCCACGCAGTGTGCAGCGGCAGTCAAAAAAGCAAACAGGATGTTAAGAATCCATTAAAAAAGGGATAGAGAATAAGACAGAGAATATCTTATTGCCCTTATATAAATCCATGGTACGCACACATTTTGAATACTGCGTACAGATGTGGTCTCATCTCAAAAAAGATATACTGGCATTAGAAAAAATTCAGAAAAGGGCAACTAAAATGATTAGGGGTTTGGAACGCGTCCCATATGAGGAGAGATTAAAGAGGCTAAGACTTTTCAGCTAGGAAAAGAGGAAACTAAGGGGGGATGTGATAGAGGTATATTAAATCATGAGTGGTGTGGAGAAAGTGAATAAGGAAAAGTTATTTACTTGTTCCCATAATATAAGAATTAGGGGGCCACCAAATGAAATTAATGGGCAGCAGGTTTAAAACAAATAAAAGGAAGTTCTTCTTCACACAGCGCACAGTCAACCTGTGGAACTCCTTGCCTGAGGAGGTTGTGAAGGCTAGTACTACAACGGGGTTTAAAAGAGAACAAGATAAATTCATGGAGGTTAAGTCCATTAATGGCTATTAGCCAGGATGGGTAAGGAATGGTGTCCCTAGCCTCTGTTTGTCAGAGGGTGGAGATGGATGGCAGGAGAGAGATCACTTGATCATTACCTGTTAGGTTCACTCCCTCTGGGGCACCTGGCATTGACCACTGTCGGTAGACAGGATACTGGGCTGGATGGACCTTTGGTTTGATCCAGTATGGCCAGTCTTATGTTCTTATGTTCAGTGTGTTGAATATAGTGGAGAGGGAAGAAAGCCAGGGAGATCAGGGAGGTGGTGATCATCCAGGCAAGAGAGAATAGGGACATAGACAAAAAGTTTTGACATTGGGAGTAAGGAGGAAGAAGCAGATTTTGAAAATGCGGAGGGAGATGCACCAGGATTTGATGGAAGTCTAATGGGAGGAGAGGAAGACAGAAGCCTCAGGGCTGTGGGCTTGAGTGACTGGAGGATAGGGGAGTGGTCAGCAGGAATAGAGGAAGGGGGAAGGAAGAGAGGTTTGGGTTTTGACATGAGGAAGAAAGGTTGTGTGGAAAGAGAACTTGAAGAGACAAGCAACACTATGGGGTTGGAGAAAAGAGAGATGAGTTGCAAGCATAGGAATCATGGGAACATACAAGTGGTGAGAGAGAGGAAGAAGAGAAGGGCATTGACCACTGCCACTTGGGCACAACAGTGAAGAGAACCACCCCTTATGGAGTGGTTGAGCAGGTAGGGCCCCAGAAGCCCACAGAGGAGAGGATCTTAAGAAAGATGGTGTAGTTTACAGCACTGAAGGCAGCAGAATTCAAGGTGAATGAGACCTTTGGATTCATCCAGAAAAAGGCCATAAATAAGTTAGTGGAGAGGTTGGCAATTGCATGGGTGGGGAGTTAGAGAACAGGTCAAGCTGCCAGTTTGGTAACAATATCTTCCATCTGCTCAGCATTACTGTCTGCATCTCATCTCAGCATCCATCTTTTTCTCTACCTAAGTAATGCTACACCTCTACCCCGATATAACGCTGTCCTCGGGAGCCAAAAAATCTTACCGCGTTATAGGTGAAACCGCGTTATATTGAACTTGCTTTGATCCGCCGGAGTGTGCAGCCCCGCCCCCCCGGAGCACTGCTTCACCGCGTTATATCCAAATTCGTGTTATATCGGGTCGCGTTATGTCGGGGTAGAGGTGTATGTGTAATTACTGACTTGAAACCAGTGAGTAAAGTGTAAGACCTGGATGCATCTCTTGTTTGCAGCAATGGGTTGTGCTGGCCCTGCCTGTTAGTGCAGCAATCATTTCTGCTGTAAGCAGCTTTTCCACCAGTTCCTATGTGTGGGCTGCAGCCTTTTCCACAGGGCTGATTGCTGCTTCGCTGGTCCCTCTCTTCTATGATCTCCCTGTCATGCCACTTCCAAAGCTGTCAAGCCCTTAGATTCAGTTTAATGCAAGTTCCACTTGGGGCCATGAAACTGGCTTTGCCTGGCGTGGTTCTGTTCTCTCAATGCTCTTATCTGAACTGGCCCTTGTTTCCAGGATAGAAATAAGGAGACTGTAGAGTGAATTTGCAGACACACAGCATGCCCACAGCCATCTCAGGGTTTATGTATTCCATAGAGTGGGGGTTCAAATGTGCTGTGATGGATGGCACTTCCATAAAGGGTAGGATGCAGGAGATGGGCCTCTGGTGTCAGATTGATTCCATCATGTTGAATGGTCCTGAGAAGTTATGTGGAGTTAGGGAAAGATTAAATAAATTGATAGCTTGGTCTGGGGAGGTATTAGTCAAATTTTTGTTAGTGGTTCACTCTTCCATGTTAAGGCTGGCTCTCTTAAGAGATCCATTGTGCTAAGGTCAGCTTGCTAGACCTAAAGCTCTTGCTTCCTGTTCAGGCCCCTTCTTTCCTGTGAAGGGTGTGCCAGCCTTAGTTGTTGGTCAGACATTAATGCCAAGTGTCCCTGAGAGTATATGTGGTCCCAGCAGATTTATTCTGGAAATGGGATGTTGCCTGTTAATGACTCCCCTGCCAAACACCCTCTATAGGCTGGGTGTTCTGGAACACCACCCCTGAGGGGTAGAAGCAAGAAAGCCCTAAGGAACACAGTGCAGTGTATACAGACCCTCAACATCTTGAATTAGAATGTCTTCCCACCTGTCTCCTCTGTCTTTACACAATGCATGGTCAACCTGTAGAACTTGTTGCCAGAGGATGTTGTGAAGGCCAAAACTATAATGGGGATGAAAAAAGAATTAGATAAGTTTATGGAGGATAGGTCCATCAGTGGCTATTAGCCAAGATGGTCAGGGATGCAGCCCCATGCTCTGGTGTCCCTAGCATCTGACTTCCAGAAGCTGGGACTGAATGATGGGATGGATCATTTGAGGATTGCCTGTTCTGTTCATTCCCTCTGAAGCACCTGGCATTGGCCACTGTCAGAAGACAGGATACTGGGCTAGATGGTCCAGTGGTCTGACCCAGAATGGCTGTTCTGATGTTCTCCCCTTCACTATAAGGCCCTCTGCCTCTTCTCTTACAGAAGACTTCAGTTCTTTAGGGTAGGGTGGTCCAGCTACACTAGAGCATTTTAGAATTTCCCTGGGCATAACAGCAGCTCTTAGAACACACAAAGACTCCGCTCCCATGGAAAGTACCATCTGTGGATTTTGTTTTCCACAACCACCCATTGTAGCATGAGCTTCCCAAAGTCTATGCTTGTAGTGAGCTGGATCCTAGCAGCGCAGGGTCTCTGCAGGCACACATAGGAGTCTGGTGCTCCTACAGAATCTGGGACAACACAACCTGTTCCTCTACAAAAATGCTGTTGGGGATGCTAGGATTATCCCTGCCACGAAGTACCCCAAGAGAGGCATCAGGGACAGAAGGGAGCTCACTTTGCTCAGTATATTCAATATTTATATAAATGTTTAGGGAGCCCTGTAACATGAGACTGTAAATCCATAAGGGAGTACTCGTGACTAAACTGTGAAAGCCGCAGAGCTCCAGTCACCAAAATTTCAGACTGAGTTTCCTTGTATTACATTGTGCCAGTTTTTCACAGTATAAAATGTTCCATTTATATTCCATCTTCTACAAAGTGTCAATTTCTGTGGACTCTGGTGCATCTGTAACATCTCATCAATCCTGGCAGTTTGTGTTATCGGATCTGTAAGAATTTTCAGAAATACGTCTATGTGAGACATAATGCCCAGGAGTCAGTGCCCAGTTATAGCTGATATCATGTGTCTTGCTGAGGTTGAAGGCAGATTTCATCTGCAAACTCTCCTCTCCCTCAGAAGTTGAGATTTAACTGAAATAGGATTCTTTCATTTCCTGCCTTGACTAATGAGAAGTGATGCTTTGTCATGTCCCACCCCAGAACTGGCTCCATTTCAGTGGTGGTTGAAGTGATCCTTGTGTATAGTTTGTAGGAGTTCTGGGGTGCTCCAGCTTGGAAGGTGCTATCTGAATATGAGTTACAATACTTAGTAGGGCAGGGATCTTGTATGACTGCACCTTGAAATTTGTTTTTGTTTTTAAAATAAGGTTGATCTGAGTTAGGAACATTTTTGATGAGTTCCTGGGGATTAAATGGAAGGTTACAAAGTGGGAGATCCTGGCACCAGTGAAGTCATTGGGAGTTTTGCCTTTGACTTCAGTGGGGCCAGGATTTCACCCAAAGGTCCCTTAACTAAAAATTTTTAAAAAGGACACCAGTTGGAGCTGTTGAGGCTGTGGGAGCCAACAGTTTGGAGCTGCAATTCTAACTTCGCTACAAGTTGCCTTAATGTGCAGTGGCAAATCTGAGGTGCCTGGGGCTTTCCGGAACCTGTTCCTTATTCACTGCCTGTGGGCATCCCTTTTCAAGGACACAACAGCAGGAGATGCAGGTGGAAGCCAAGGAATCTGAGTTTGTCTTGCTTCCCAGGCCCTTTTCTATGGAAAAAGATGTCAGAGTATTTGAAAGATTCTTATAGACTAGAGTGTGCTGCAATGCAGTAATATGCTCACATAGTGGGACATGTGACCTGTCTCCCACCTATTGGTTCAGGTTATAGCCCGGAATCCTGGGAAAAACATAGTAACCTCGGGAGCTGCTTCTTCCTGTTGTTTGCAAGTCTGATAGTGTCCCTCTTCTCTCTGACAGGGGAACTGTAATCTGGGGAGACGCTCTCTGTCCGGTGAGTCTTACACTTGGGATTAACAATTTGTATTTTATTTCATTTCATAACTGCATAGACAAAGGGAAGCGAAACTAACCAGAGCTGCTGATAGAAATAAACTGGAGCTATCAGAGTCAAATATATCCTCAAAAATCATCATAAAGCCGAACAGTTGGTTACAAATTAAATCAGAAGCAAAACAAGTTGTGTTTCTACAGGTGTCTGATGAGTTAGTATAAATGATAATCAGTCCATTCAGCTAAATTGAAGATTCCCAAAGGCAACAGAGAGATTGAGTGTAACTCCTAAATAAGCTCATTGGAGATAATGGTGCTTGATTTTAGAGTTTACAGTACATTTTTTTTCAGACTCTAGTGTGAATGAGTCCCTCAGAGCTCTTCCTGAAGGCCTGAACTGGATCCCAAAGTGCTCTTGCTCTGGACTACATAGTCCATGTCCACCCTTCCATTTTTCCAGTTCTGCTTTGACCAACAGTTAAAGCTGCTCAGCATCTACAGTCGTAAACCCCAAGCTTTTGATCTTTAAAGGGAATATGTGTTTTAGCAGGGAACAGAATGTCAGAGTCGCAATTTACCTCCTCAGAATCATTTTCCAGTGAAATGATCTCTTCCTTCTGCACTGGCATAGCTCTGAGGAAATCAGTATGTTCTCAGATTGCTATGCCAAGCCTCCTTAATCTGAGATCAGGCCAGAATCTTAATTACCCGGTATCTCAGGAGAGGCAAAGGTCAGGATTAGAAGTATATGATAAAGGTTGCTTAGTCTCCATCCTGAAACCAGAGAGCATATGAACACGGTGGAGCCTACAGGGTTTAAGAAATGCTGAGAAATTATTCAGAAGGGAACAACCTTCCTCTCCAGTGCTTTTTCAGAAAGCAATTTTCTTTATGGGAGATTCTCCCTGTCTATGTTTCTCACAGGGCCACAGGCTTTCCTGTGGGTGCCTCTTGGGGATCAAGGGGCTCCTGTCCTATCCTTATTTGGAGCCCCCTGTTTCTAATACCAACATGTATGAAGTTTTAGCAGTGCCCGGGGAAGGTCCTTGCCAGGGGGTATTTGGTTTGGTTTCTCTCTCTAGTTGGCCATTTTCTAAATTCTGTGGCTCTGGGACATCTGCTGGTTTATATCCTGCCCTTTAAAAATGATCCAACGGAGCTTAGATCCCAGAGCAGGAGTGTTTTTTCTTTTGTTAGAAATCTAAATGATAACAAAGCTGCTGTTATGCGCTGACAGGCTCTGAGTGGGGCAGCTGATGTAGAGGGGCCTCAGTACAGCCTCCAACTGCACCCTGTCCCAGCTGCAGCCCCACATTCAATCAGGATGGGCAGCAATGGCATGGGGCCTTCTTTAGGCTCTGTTAACATCTGAATAGATTCCACTGAGCATGCTTGGAAGGGTCTCTTTGTGTTGGTTCTAACCTTATAAACCCTCCCCTTTGTGGTGGGTGTATGGCTGGGTAGCTGCCTATAGGATAATGAGGTTTTCAGTTGAAGTGGTTTCTACCTTGCAGGTGTATCTCGGAGCCAGGGGCTGGCTTACACCAACAGCAGCAAGCTTGTGTAAGTATCCATGGAAAGCTAAGGCCTGCTGCAGCATGTCAAGGGGAGGGGCTGCTCTAGCCCTGGTATCTGGTGGTGTCTCTGCTCTAATTGTCATCAACCCCTCTGCACATCCTAGGGGCTCAGAGCTAGTCTCAGGAAATTCATGCACTCTGGCTTTATGGGCCAGGAATTGAGAATGTTACCTAAATATGTGCTGGTTGGATCTGAATATTGAGACGTGGAAGGGACGACAAGAATGAAGAGGTCAATGGTGAGGGGGAGAGGATGATTCATGTATCCACCTGTTCATGTTCTCACTAATACTGTGCCTATCACTGTGATATTTAGTGGTGGCCTCCCAGCAGGGACCTACTGGAAGCACAGCGAGACAGATTCTCCTTGAGGAGAAGTGGGATGGTTCTGGAGCAAGTGATGCGAGGGCAAGGCCTGCACTGCTGGGGTGGTCGTGGTGCTTCTCCCAGACACGGCATGCCTCCCTCCCCTGGGAGCCCACAGCATTACCCACTGGGCCATGTGTGCTGAATTTGTGTGGCCTGCTTTACAAGAATCTGTGGTAGTGTTAGAGCATGTTCGCTCTTGCTTCCCAAATGTATTAGCTCTTGCTGAGAATGATACTTCTGCGGCATCTCTTTAGAGCACTTGGGATGCCTGGCTCCCCTTGAAGGGGGGTGTCAGAAGTGTCTGGCTGGCTTTCTGTGATAGTGTCAGTCTTGAAGCACCCCTTGTAGTGCTGATGCTCCTAAATTAGAGACAAACAAGTCACTATTGCACCAGCCAAGGGTATGGGATTGGACTTTGGGTCAGCTCTTTGGCAGGTTCTGAAGCCCCAAGACTTCTGCCTGCTGATTTTTTAACACAGCCATTACTGGGGTACATGCTTGGAATCAAATTCTGTACATGCCTGTTGTCCCTGGACTTCTTGGCTCCCCAAAGGTAGCAGGCTGCTGAGTTTCCTTTGGGTGCCTAGCAGGGTTACTACAGCATAAACCAATACGTAAGTGTCCCTTGGAGCAACTGTGTATGCATCATCAGGGCAGCTGAGTGGCCTTCGGATCAATTGGAGCAAGCCAGTGTAAACTCTGCACCTCACTCAGCTGTCCTTGGGAGGCCTGGGCTGACCACACCGTAGGCTTTTTCATTCTGTGTTCATCTCTCTCTCTGTTTTTCCAGGGTAAACACCTCCAGTGTCTTCTCCGTCCGTTACTTCAGAATCACAGCAGTGTGCAGTAAGTAGCTAAGAACCAGGAACCAGTGGGGCTAATTGGTCTGCTCCCCTCTGACTGGAGTGCACGTGGCCCTGAGCCACAACTGAGTCCACCTTTCCACTCTTGGTCTATGCCTGCTTCACTCTATCCTCCATGGGTGAGTGGTGGGGGTTGGGTTTGTGCTTTCGGCCCCATTGTAGTGTGTGGCTTTCTTGTGTTGGGTGTTTCTGGTACTATGTGACTTCTTGTCCGTGGGAGAAGCTCTTTTCTGTGTGATTTGCTGTCAAAAAGTGTGGTGTTGCCCATCTTCCTCACTTCATCTGACAATCACTGGGCTGCCCCTTTCCAGGCAATTCCCAGTGGCCAAAATGGAGAGGTGTTTGAGTGTGTGCAGTGAGCTCTGAATATGTGTACCAGGCTCTCTCTCTCTCTTTCTCTCCCCCCTCTCCCCCCCCCCCACAGGGAATGACGTGATTACAATTAACACACCGGCATTTGCAGAATCAGTCACAGAGGGAGATGTCAGGTGGGAGAAAGGTAAGAAGTTGCCCCCTCCCCATTGACTTTGCATTGCTGTTGCATTTTTTCCATGCTTCCATGGGGCAGCCCTGGGCACAGTTTGTAGCTGGTTGGCTGAAGTGCTGCTTCTTAACGCCTTTCAGCCTGGGAAGAATGAGGCAGCAGTGTGATAACTACACTTTCCATTGGGGCAAAGACCTCTTGGCACTATCACTGCCTGTCTAAGGACCACTCTGTCCACAGTGTAGAAGGATGAGACTGGAGAGAGATACCTGAACTAGGATCAGGAAGACCCTGAATGTGCAGTAGATCTCTTCAGCTTCACACAAAAGAGGTCGAGCAAGTCTAGTGTGAAAATTCTGGATTACTGGGAGACTGTGCTGTGGGTTGGAAGGGGAGGCCAGAGCACAGCTTCCTGCTTACAGTGGTTCTTATGTTGTTCAGCTGTTGGAGACACAGTGGCAGAGGACGAAGTGGTGTGTGAGATTGAAACAGACAAGGTAGGAGTGTTCTGTACTGGTCCCCTTCTGCTCCCTTTCCCGGGTCTGTGTTCCACAAGACTGCAGGCCCTGCCTGTGCCCCTGCTCCTTTCACAGTTTAAAACCTTCAGTTCTTTAGTATAAATGCTGACTTTATCATAAATTAGTGAAATCCTTGCTAGTTTCTCTTCTCTCCCGTCATTTGATGGTGCTGGGGGCTGCCATTTTACTGATACTTCCCATCAGGGACTCCAGTCTACATAGCAGGACTCAGGAAATCTGCTTCTATTTAAATACAGGAGAAATCAGAGACTGTGTAGGGTAAGTTCAGATCTTAGAAAAATGGCTAGTTTAAGTGTGTCACTTTGGCTCTTAATTTACCCAGAATAATTTTTAAAAGAATTTTCCTCAAACTATTTTATTTTAAAGTGCTTGCTTGTCCCTGAATCCATGGGAGCTGTGTTTCCTGTGTCATTGCCAGGCAGGCAGCTTGCTGTACTTCCTCCCCATTTCATGCTGTACCCTCTCTAAAAAGGGAGGTGGATCAGGCTGTTATGCAGCTGGCTTCTTTTAAAGGCTCAAAATCGCAGCAGTTTTTTGTTTTTTTAAAGGTGAGATGGTGCCTGTGCAAAAGGGGCAATACAAAGCTCTGGTTCCCCTCATGGTGTGAAATCTGGGACACAGGACATCTCCCTTCATGCCCCCTGCTAGAGGCGAGGGTCTCTTACTGGGGGGAGGGATAGCTCATTGGTTTGAGCATTGGCCTGCTAAACCCAGGGTTGTGAGTTCAATCCTTGAGGGAGCCACTTAGGGATCTGGGGCAAAATCAGTACTTGGTCCTGCTAGTGAAGGCAGGAGGCTGGACTTGATGACCTTTCAGGGTCCCTTCGAGGTCTATGAGATAGGTATATCTCCATATATTTGCTTGGATATCTGTTCATTTTCAATGGTCAGGGGGGATTTCACTCCTCTCCTTTTTGCAGACATCAGTGCAGGTTCCATCCCCGGCAGCTGGCGTGATTGAAGCCCTTCTAGTACCTGATGGGGGGAAAGTGGAAGGAGGGACCCCTCTGTTCAAACTCAGGAAAAGTGGAGGTAAGTCAGGAACATGTATTTAGTCCAGGAGTAGAGTGTGAGAATGTGCAGTGACACTTTGAGGTGCAAGTTGCATTGTGAAGGGGATAGGATAGTATCATGGTCATTCTCTGAAGTGATGTCCCCTCCTGGGTTCTCCAGTGGGAGAGAGTGGACATGGAGAAGGGCAACAGGGGTCCTGTGTTGTATGTGCATAGGCTGGAGATTAGTAGACTCTAGGTGGAAAGGAGAATAAATGGAGAGAGAATACATTTATACGGTAAGGATGCGTCTGCAGGAGACTGATAAGTAGTTACTGTCTCCCCTGTCTTTTAATACAAAACTAAGAACACTCAGTTAGGTTAAAAGAAGCAAATTTAAATAGGATGAAAACATAATTAGCTTGTGGAACTCTCTGCCCTGTGGTACAAGGAACCTCTGAGCATTACTGTACCATAAATATTTGAGGCCTCAGCTTCAGCCTGAGATCCATTTAGTTGTTCCTGAGCTGAAAGGAGCATCTTCTAGGTTTTTATAACCCTGAAATGCACTCCGAGAATCTGGAAAGGTGAATGTTGATAACTGGCCAGACGCAGGCCTGTGAGGGCAGGTGAGAGCCTGGACATGGCTGTCTCGCGTTCCAGACTGCAGCTGCACTTACAATTATTATTCATTTGTCTTTCAGCTGCTCCCGCCAAGGCCAAACCAACAGTGGCCCCTCCTGCAGCAGCCCCTGAACCTGAGCCTGTGGCTGCTGCCGTTGCTCCCCCTGCAGAGCCAATCCCCACTACGATGCCTCCAGTGCCCCCTGTGTCAACACAGCCCATCGATACCAAACCTGGTGAGGCTGCAGCCTTGTTCAGTCCTCTTTTTGCAAACCCTGCCTTTGAGTGGGAGAGGAAATAAAGTTAAGGGCAGCAAAGCAATCTTGAAGTTTGAGATGGAAGCTTCTCTGCTTTGCTGCCCTGTATGTTCCAGGCCTGAGCTCTCCAGTCAGCCTGGAGCCTGCTCTCCCCATAATCACAAGCCATGGTTCACTCCTTACATATCCTGTTGATTGAACACGGGGCTTGGAGGGGCCTATAATCGAGCTGTTATTGGCAGGGGCCTGGCTAACCCTGTTTTAAGATCCCATCTTGACATATGTATTCTCTGCTCTCAGTGTCTGCGGTGAAGCCGACTGCAGCTCCAGTGGCAGCTCCTGGTGTGGAGCCAGGAGCCAGCAAAGGTGCCAGATCAGAACATAGGGTAAGGTTCAGGGGACCAGGGCTTCTCAAATTGCCTTCATTGCAGGGTAACAGAGGCGAGGACCTTTCTCTGGAGTAAACCTTGAGGAGCCTATCTAAACTGTCTGGGTATGATCATGCCCAGGTGCGTTGGGAGGAGAGTGTTCACACACAGATCAATTAGGGGCTGTAGTGGCTGGGTAAATGCTCTGGCCCAGGTGCTCCATAGCGGCTAGGCAGTTTTGAGGGTGAGGTTAAGGAAGGGCCTTCTCTCAACTACCTTGGGGGCAAGGGCTTCTAGACAGGAAAAGGGAGTCTCAAGCTATGATGTGTCGCTACTAGGTAATGACTGGTTTTGTGCTGCCCAAGCGTCCTCAGCAGAGATCAGGCAATGCTGCTGCTGCCAGGGCCGTAGGTGTGAAACCTCAAGGGAATGTGGCTGAGCTGCTCACACAATAACGTCTCAGGAACACTGGTCTGTGGCTTTCTCTGCAGGCTGCTGTTCTCACGCTAGCCCACCCACCAGCTCTGCCCCAGGAACTTTCCCTTCAGCAGAGCTTCAGGGGGGTGCAGATCTGGGCCACATTCTGCCTTTGTCATGATTCAGTTCTGTTTTTCAATCAAACCATTTCCTGAGCTGTGAAGCCTCTTTAGTGAGCTTGTGGCAGCTCTCTGGGCCCACTGCACTGCTGGTAATGGGTCCACCTCACCCTGCCCAGAGTGATCAAGTAAACAGCTCAGCCCAAGGCACAGGCTGCTAATCATCAGGATGGAAGACTGAGGGCCCTGTGGTTTTCCTCTGCCCATCTCCTCTTTCTATTAACCCCATGGCTGCTCTTGCTCACTATCTCTTCAATTTCAGGTGAAAATGAACAGGATGCGTCAGCGCATTGCTCAGCGCCTGAAAGAGGCTCAAAATACGTGTGCCATGCTGACCACCTTCAATGAGATTGATATGAGGTGAGGACCATGCTCTCCCCTCTGCCCTAGCAGGGTGGGGACTCTCCCTCATTGCACCCAAACCAGCAGCAAGTGTCGCTGATCACGCTTTTTGGGCAGGCTGGGGCAATGTTACTTTGGGGCTCCTGTGGTCAGGTTTCTCATTGCAGTCCTCTGGGCAGCTTCCTCCAGGCCATCCTGATGTCCCAGGATGAGGTGTGTAGTTCACTCAAGGTCCTTGGGACTCCATGGGGTCTCTGCTTCTCAGAAGTAACAGGAGCAACCTGGCTCCTCTTCTGTGAAGTTCTTGGTTGAGGACTGGGTAGTTCTGAGCTGGAAAAGCTGGAGCAGCCTGTGTTCTGGCTACTGGCGATATGAAGACAGTCTCCTGCTTCCTCTTAACCCTTAAGGTGACTGCTGGGGAGACTGGAATGTGAGTTGCTTCAGGACAGGTAAGGTCCAAGTAGCTCACCTTACAGATGTGGGCATCCCCCCAGCTGTGCCCTGCACAGTGAGCAGACCAGGCAGTCTTGTAGAGCAGCTTTCCAAGATGGTCAGCATCCCTTTCCTATCTCTTTCGGCCGGTGGGGTTCTCTTGACTCGCGCCGAGTGCTTGTGGGCCGACCGCACTAATGGGTTTGGAGGGTTGGCAGCTTAGATTTCAGTGCATTAAGGGAAATTGTGCCCAAATTGAATTGCCCTGTGAAATCCTACTCTGCTTCTTAAGACAAAACATGTAAATATTTGGGGCTCAGAACGATAAGGTTGGCAAAATAGTCTTGATTGGAGGGGAAGTGCTGCAGCTTTATCTCCTCTCCGAGGCTAATCGAGGTGTCGCTTTACGCTAGCCTCGGGCTCTTGTTGCAGCCAGTAATCTGGTTTGGATTGATTGCCCTTCTAGCTGTATGCCCTGCTGCCGACTCGTAAGGGCCTACACTGAGGCCTCCTGCTCCCCACTGGGGCTCAGCGTCTGAAAGGAGGAAGCCATAATGAGCCGGTTTCTCAGCAAACCTCCTCCTTGCTTCTGCAGCCCTTGTGTCTTGGGAGGCGCTAATGACTTTGGGCAGTAATCCTAGCCCTAAACAAGGTTAGGTGCAGGAAAACAAACATTCTAATCCCATTGAGCCCTGACCCCCACCTCCTGCTAAAACTGCCTCTTCAAAGACGCATGGTCTGTGGAGGGGGCAGGGCAGGGGGTACAGTTCCAAAGTAGGTGGTCTTAGCCCAGCATGGGCAGAGGTGAGGCTATGCTGCTCAGTGCAGTGTGTGTAACTGGTCTCTATTCCAGTCAATGGGAGTGAGGGGACTAGCTATTTCCAGGATGGGCAGAGCAGACACTGTGCTCGGTGCTCAGGCCATCTCTGTGGCATTTTGGGAACGCCTCTCGCTGTGGGGATCAAAATATCACGTGCATACAGCCTGTCAGCACCAAGCAAGAGGGTCAGGTCTTGGAGCAGCAACATGTGGCTAGGGCCCCAGAAACCAGCACTGACGCTCCTTTTGCCTGCTTCACTGCTGAGTCTTCTCTGTCCCTTCCCCCTTGGCACTCCGTGCTGTCTCGCCTCCCATCCCTACAGTGATTGCAGGGCAGCCCCTGGAGAACGAGCACACAGTTCACCTGTACCCACTGCCCAAAGCACCAGACACTGGATAGTGGTTGTGACGCCAGAGATTCGGCTCTCTGTAACACCAGCCCTGGAGCTCTGACAGATCTGGGGCACAGCACATTCCTGCCAAGCAGTGCATCCTTGGAACTGCAGCAGAGCTACGCTGCTTCGTCTGGGTTTGTTGGATTTGTGGCTCTGGAGGGATTCCTAAAGCAGCTTCTCTGACAGCAATCTTGAAACAAACTAAAAGTTGCCCAGTCTGTTACTTGGGGCAGAATTTTTCAGCAGCTTTGGGATAGAACATTTGTTGTTGCAGGTTTGTTGACACAGGAAATCTGTCAGTTATGGAAGAAGTGAGTAATCTCTTTTCCCCTTCACCCCTCTATTCCTGGTGGTAATGGTTGTCTGTTGGTTTTTGCAGTAACATCCAGGAGATGAGAGCCCGGCACAGAGACTCCTTCCAGAAGAAGCACAACCTGAAATTGGGCTTTATGTCAGCCTTTGTGAAAGCTGCAGCCTTTGCCTTGCAGGAGCAGCCCATCGTGAATGCGGGTGAGTGTGCCAGCTTGTGTGGAGACAAGGGGCTTCCTGAAGCATGTGGCTAAGCCTATAGAGAGCTAAAGGCTCCAGAGATCCACATCCCCACATGTGAAAGGTGGGGAAGAGGGAGAGGCTGTGACTACCTTTGGGCTGTAATTAGCCTAGCTGATTTCACTTATGCAGGTAGGAGCCAGCATGCTGGGAAGGGCCCTTCATAGTGACCCCAGCAGGAGCTTTCAAGACTCTGACAGGGTGGGTGCCGTGTATATTAAGGTGCATCCCAACCTAGGGCTGCTCATTAGTAGAGGACATATCCTACTATATTTCACTGGAATGGCTATTGTCTGGGGAGGGCAGGCCCTTAAGAGGTGTCTCCTGGGGGATCAGTTGTACCTATGAAGGGAGAGGAACACATGGGGGAGGTATGGGTGTCCCGGGGGAGTGAGCTAATCCTAGCCAGTTCCCTGTCTCTCCAGCCATCTTTACCTCTGTGCTGATGCTTCCCCGAAGAGGCAGTGGGGCTTAACCCTCCCCTGGCACTACATTTAAAAGCATAGAAGTTAGAGCTGAGCAAGTTGTTGGTGGTCAGTGACTACTTCTGGCCCTTCATGACTGCAGAGCCCTGGCTCTTGGGCTTTCTCTGTGTAACTGTCTGTTTTCCTCTCTCTCCTAGTGATTGATGACACAACCAAAGAGATGGTGTACAGGGACTATGTGGATATCAGTGTTGCGGTGGCAACTCCCAGGGTATGCCCTGCGGGCTCTTTACCTGGCCCAGACTTCAGCCCAGGTTCTGAAGGGGGGATACAATTAGCTGAGCAGACTGAGCCATGGCACTCTAGGGTGGCAAAAGCTACTCACGTGAAACTCCAATGCCCAACACTGTCTGGTCCTGCAGCGAGAGAGCTGCTGGCCGCTGGCCCAGCTGGCAGGGGACACGGCCACCACAGCTCTTACGGGTTATTGGGAAAGTCCAAGTTGGTGAGACCCTCTCCCCCCGTCTTGGCCTCACTGATGTGGGCACACCAGGGAGTGGGGGAAGTGGTGTGTCCTGGCTTTATGTTTAGAGACCAACCTTCAACCCACAGAGCAGTGCAGATAGCTGTCTCCCCTGCTGTACTGAACCGCTGTCTCTGTAAACCCTGGACAACACCAAGGTGGACACTGCCACTTCAGACCTAGTTGGCCCTGAGCAGGGGTGCTGCATGCATTCAAGGAGGGAGGAGAGGAGTCGCTCCCCAGGTCGGATGGTGGATCTGCTGTTTCTAGTTTGGGAGGCAAAATGTTGCCTGACACTGAAGTTCTGGATTTGTGAGGGGAAGGAGAGTAAATGATGTGCTCTGCTCTTCATGCTCCCATCTCTCCTGTTCAGAAGGGCAGGTGGTTGAGTGTACTCCAGTGGTAACGTCCTTTGCCTGAGACCAGATTCCCCATGCACCTGTTTGCTGCTACATTTGACTCTGACTGGGTTCTTTGCTCCCTCACAGGGTCTCGTGGTCCCTGTCATCAGGAATGTAGAAACTATGAACTTTGCTGACATTGAGCGAACCATCAACGAGCTAGGGGAGAAGGTAACAGGAGGTGGGACCGTAGGGGGGGTGCTGGCCATGGCTTTCTGAGAGGGGTGCAGAAGGAAAGGAATGAGCAGCCAGCTCAATCCATGGCAGAAGCAGCATTGATTTCTGGCAGGGACTGCTGGCCATGCACAAGTGGGTTCACTCTGTGTGAGGGTTTACCTTTGGTCCCTCTAACTTGCTGCTTATCTTTAGGCATCTTCTGTGCATTGTACTAGCTGCCAGCCCTACCTGTGACCTCTTCTTGTGGGACAGATCCCTCTAAGTCTTTCCCTTTTAACTGAGACTCCCAAGCAGGCTTGGGCTCCTGCTGCCCCCCTGCTCCCATTACCTCTCCTTAAGACCAAGGCTTGTTTACCTCTTTGTAGGCAGGTAATTCCCCAGCTGACAGGTTTATTGGAAATCAAGGCAAGAGAATCCTATCACAAATCAAATGGTGGAACTCAGTGAAAGTAAGGGATAAACCTTGTAAGTGCTCCTACTAGAGGAAAACAATAATAACCCGCTCCTAACTTTAGTGACTGTCAGTCCCTTGTGGTCTGTCAGTCGCGCCATGGCTCTGATTCAGCTGAGACATGGAGCTGTTCAAACCATGGAACCATATCGAAAGTTCCAGTACAGCTCAGTGCCTCCTCTGTACAGTAGCGTACCACCACTGACTTATGAACTTGTCACTGCCTCTAAGTCTGCATTCTCCCCTCCTCTCCACCCCGTGTGACTGTCTATCTTGGCTGAGGTGGTGTCAGCATCTCGCTAAACCCTAACGTTAAAGGGACAGAGCCCATATTTTAAAGTAACCCCATCTAAACATCTACACTAGCAAATCTAAATTGGCAAGTGAAGTTCTTTCCATCACCTGTTGCTTGTGAGGAGTTTTCGGAAGAGGCCACACCCAACGAATGTAGTGAGTGAGGAGCTTTGCTCCTCTTTGGTGTCCTGGGTGCCTTCAGTCTGAGCTGCTTTCTAAGATCCTGTTCTTCTTGTTTCAGGCCCGAAAGAATGAGCTGGCCATTGAGGACATGGATGGGGGCACCTTCACAATCAGCAATGGAGGGGTCTTTGGGTCCCTCTTTGGGACGCCCATCATCAACCCTCCCCAGTCTGCCATACTGGGCATGCATGGCATCTTTGACAGGCCTGTTGCTGTTGGAGGCAAAGTAGGTGCAGCTGCATGGAAGGCTCCAAAGGGCTGTATTCAGTGTAGTTAAATGGGCAGAGGTGAGGGGTTCAGCAGCAGAGGGGACCCTGGTTGTAGCTGCACCAGATGGAGTGGAGGAAGCCCTCCTAGAAGGCTTTCCTGTTGCAAAGTTACTTACTCGGAAGGACACAGTGGGACCTGTAAAGGATTCTAATGTTGGTGATGGTGCCAGTCCGTGGTGTTGGGGACCAGACAGGCCCTCACCCCTCCACGTTGGTGTAGTGGGTAGCAATGAAGAATGCAGTGGCTGGCAAAGGGATTTCCTGGATCCCCTTAATGCTGTTGGGAGAGGGTGCCTTCAGTCTCCATGCTAGACATCAGCTCCCCTCCTGAACAGCATTCCCTGGTACCTCGCACAACCCCACCCAGAGCTTGTGCTTAGTTAGTGCATGACACTAGGAAGGTGCGGAGCTGAGCCCTGTCAGCCTGCTGTTGTCTCTTCTCTCCTGGAGAAGCATATATCTTGCTGAGCAGGTGATCTTTTTACACCCCCTCCTTATCACGCAGGGCAGGAACAGCCAGGTCTTTCTCAAGTGGGATGGAAGCCAGTACAGGAGAGGCAGGGCTGAGCTCACGTGTTCCATTTCTCCTCCTCCTCAGGTCGAGGTGCGGCCCATGATGTATGTGGCGCTGACGTACGATCACCGGCTGATTGATGGCAGAGAGGCAGTGACTTTCCTGCGCAAGATCAAGGCCGTGGTGGAGGATCCCCGCGTGATGCTGCTGGGCCTCTAGAGCACAGCCTCAATCCCATACAACCCAACCAGGGCAGGGACGCAGCACCAGCAGGGGCAATATAGGGCATTCAGGAACCAGCAGGAGTTCATTCCAGTCTCCTCCCCTCCCCTGTGTCAGGAGGGGTCTTGGAGGGAACCCTGGGGTTAGCTCCTACCTCCTTTCCTGCTGTCTCTCTCGAGAGATGGCTCAGTTTCTCCCTTGGGCTGTTATCCACTGGGCAAACTACCAAATGGCCTGGGCTCTCCAGAACCACCTATGTAGCCTCTTTCCCGCCTTCCCCTCCTTCCCCAGGCACCTGAGCGCGCCTCACCTCCAGCAGAAGCTGCCTGCTACTGCGCTAGGGTGGCCTTCCCCAGCGGTTCCTGTGCCAGTTCAAGTCTACTTCCAGCACTGGGAGGGAGGGAAAGGCTCTTGTGTGTCTCTGCCATTTGAAAACACCCCATTCTCATCCACCCCACAAAGCCAGCCTGGGATTCCCGGGGTGACTTTGTAGCAGTGTTTGATGGCACCCCTGCACTCCCCCCTGTTGTGGTGATCTCAGAGGCATGGACACTGCAAAGGCTGTCTGCCTCCCCTGCTGTCTCCTGCTCTTCAAACTAGCAGCTGAGGTGCAGCCATTAGAATTCAGGCACCTGTTTCCCTCCCTTCCCAGACAGGACTGCAGAAATAGCCCCTCCCACCCTCTTCTGTGTTGAGGTTTGGTTCATTTTCTCTGGCCTGGTCTACATGGTGTGAATGTCTGATGTCTGGCAGGGCAGGGTCAGCAACCTCCACCAGGGGAGGCAGCTCCATTCCCTGCTGGGCCCTAGGGGCCACCCCTGGGCTTAGGCCACTACCTGCCAGCAGTTAGTATAAGAAACACCCCCCCTGCAGCTGCCTTTGAATTACAGCTCAGTGTTGATGGGTGAAACCATCAGCTTCCTGTCTGCAATGGCCTGGCCTGCCCCCTGCTGTGAGACAGCTGGGCAAAGGGCCCCTGCATCCTAGCCCCAGGCTGCTGGTGTGTGGGGGCATATCCTTAGTACATAGCGTGCACATGAAGCAGTGAGTGAGGGGCACTTGGAGTCCCTGCCGGGTCTATTATTCTCACCCTCTACACAACTTTGTAATTAAAGTATTTAACGCAATGGGTTTTAAAGACATAAACCAGGGAAATGATCTAATGGTGGGGTGTAGCGGGGTGGGAAAGGGGAGCAGGAATGTGTACGTGCTGGCGCTGGGTTTTGAATGTGTGTCCCTGACTTGGTGCAAGAAACTAGCTGGAAGCACCATGGGAAGAGTAGTCCCCACAGAGGGAAATCTCATGCTGGGCCCTGCACCAGGGCATTTGCCACCAGCGTGATGATGGAAGTTGAAGCAAGATTTTTCTGACTGCATTCTCTGCACCAGGTCCCTCTCATGGCCTTTTTTTGTCAAGGGAATAAATTCATTAACTCTGCAAGCCTGTTTTTGTCTGAGGGCTTAGATAGCTGTTGGGGAGGGGTATATAGCCTGGAGTGGCCTCCTCAGCTGGCTCCCTCGCTTGTCGTGTAGGGGAGCTTCTCCGATCACCGGGTCAGGTGTGCAGCTCTATTTGCCTGTCTGTAGCAGCATCAACTCTTGTTTCTCATCATGCTATGGGTGTTAGCTTGACTATCTTTGCAGCTGTGGCGGGTTCAGAGCTGTGCCTGTTGTCTCTGCTATGGGAATGAGAAACGCAGGTGGTAGTTTGGTTCTATGATTGTCTGTTAGGTGTCCAAGACGCCTGTTTAGTCAAACCCCAACTGGATAGGAACTTGCAGGGGGTTATGGTTGCAGTGTCATTTTAGGCTGCAAATGCAGGGGTCTAATGTAACAAAGAGAGATTATACCCTTCCTACTCTGTGGCACCGGGACCACTGCAGGTAGAAAACATCACTCTGACAGCCCAGTACTGGCAGGATATTGACAAATGACGGCTGCGCGGAGCAGGGTCTCCAAAGCAATGAGGGAGCTGGAGCTATTGGTTTTTGGGGAAAGACTGAGAAGTGAAGCTCTAGCATGGCGGTGCCATTAATGTGTTCTTTGCAGAGTGCTCTCACTGAGCGGGTAGAGGAACATTTAGGTTTGCAGAGGAGGGTAGAATGAAGGTTAAAAGATAAAATGAAGAAATTAAAACCGGAAGCTGAATCTCAGACATGACAGTCTGCCATGGTGTGACATTCAAGGGCTAGGGCTTCTCCGTTGGGCGATAAACATTAGATAACAGCTCCTGTCCACGGACTGCATCAGCCCTTGCTGAGGGGGTGCTGGGTAGGTCCCTAGCAGTTGCTTTTACTTGCCCGTTTCACAGCTCTGAGCATGGAACAGCCTCTTCTACTAAAGGATCCAATTGTATCTACAGCAATGGCACTAAGGAGAGGGAACAGGCACCTGGCTGTAGCTGAAAGCTCGCTGTGCTGCTGGGTCCTGTGAGTCAAGGCTGCTTCCTTTGGTGATGGACTCTGGCTTGTCCAGACTCAGGAAAGCTCATGTTCGTTTGGAAAAATAGCCATGAGGTACAAAATATTTCTCCTTGTACGTAAAGAAAGAAGAAGCCATTGTGCTATTGAATGGCTGCAGGGAGAGCCCCTGTGGAACTGAACTGCCCACCTGGTTATGTTATAAAATGTGTCCAATATCACAAGCCTGCTGCATGCACAGAGTTAAAAACACAAAAGGCAAACCCCACTTGTGGAGCTGAATCCTGGGAAAACATAGGCCCTAGACTGTGGCTGGAGGCTCAGTAAAGCCTTTGGACCAAGTGGAGAGTTAGTTCCAAAGGTACCTCTCCCTCCCCCAAGTCATAAAACCTCAGGGCTGTGAGCTTGCCTGTTAGCTAATCTCATCTGCTCCTGTGATGGCTCAGTGGGTGAGAAATGTCTCCCAACTGCACACAAAACAAGTCTACTGTTTCCTTGCAGTGAGCAAACCCACTTTGCAGCTGCTGGAGCTTTGCCAAGGTCTCAGAGCAAAGGCCCATGCAGCATGCCCCGTAATCATCTTAAAATGCCACAGTGGCCCAGAATACAGGGGCAAGAGCTGAATTGGGCAAAAGGGTCACAGATGTCTAACCAATTAATAGCTGCAAGGAGGCACTTTTGCCTACACTGTGGGCAGATGCAGCCAGCACCACCTCCAAACTCTAAGAGTTGTAGGTGGAAGGAGGATGAATCTCATGGATGGAGGTTAAAGTTTTCCTGTTTTACCCTTATGCTCCACTCTCCTAATTTATGGTGTCAGCTGTCTCTTGGCCAGATTAAGCCTGATACTCCGTGCCTGTCTGATGCTGGGAAGTGAAAACTGCAGCAGCTGTGGCTAATGCAAATACAACAGAGCAGTGTGGTATTAGCATTTCTGCCCATGTACAATATACCTTTAACATAGCTGACACTGGCACAGAAACCAGCTCCTCAGCTGAGGGGGAAAAGCTGTGAGGAAATGGCGTCACCAGGCAAAACTGCTTCCAGCAACTATGTCTTGCCCCAGCCCCCTGCTAGCTCTGATTCCCAAAGTGGGACTTTTATAGTTATAGATGGTGCCCAACCAGCCCAGTTCCTTTGTGTTCAGAGGTGGCTGCTCTAGTAAAATATGGCCCCTGTGATGAAAAAGTTAGAGGCCAGCTGCTCTAGCTTGTCTGCCCAGCAGGTGCTCTTGTGCACACCGCTCCAGAAGGGCTTCCCTCCCTTATGTGGTTGCCAGAAGCACTTTGAGTGCTGGTGGTCAGGTGGAGGGACTGGCTTTCTTTTGCATGGGTCCTCTTTACCTGCTTGCCCAGCTCCTCGGCATGATGCTCTGCTCGTGACACTGCTCACTGTGAGGGCAATGCAGCCCCACAGAGCTGGCCAGCTACTGGGTGAGCATCAGGGGAATGTCTGTGCTAGACAGGCAGACACGTGCATCCTTCTGCCCTGTCTTCCCCCCCAGCCTGTGTGTCCCACATACTGGCCAAAAGGACAAGCCCGGAGAGGCAGTTCCTAAGTTTCATTTCTTGCTCTTGAGTAGAAGCGTCCCCCAGCCATCCAGCTCACTGACTAGGGGCAATCAATGAGGAACGGGCAGGGCCTGAGCTAGGCAGAAGCTAGAACCAGTCACCATGTCTGTGAGGTATCAGGGGGTAGCCGTGTTTAGTCTGAATCTACAAAAACAACAAGGACTCTGGTGGCACCTTAAAGACTAACATTTATTTGGGCATAAGCTTTCGTGGGTAAAAACAAAGAAGTGAGGTTTTTACCCACAAAAGCTTATGCCCAAATAAATCTGTTAGTCTTTAAGGTGCCACCAGACTCCTTGTTGTTCATGTCTGTGAGGTGGTTTGCCTTCCTTTGCCAGACAGGTAAGGGGAGCCCAGCTGCAATGCAGCTTCATTGGCACCTCCAGTGATTTCCCTGCCATCTGTACCAGCTCCCTGCTGCTCTGCCCTGCAGGCCCCTTGTGGGACAGGGCTTGGAAACATGGCTGTGAGGGGCTTAGGATAAGCAGCACACAGCCCATTAGCATTCTGCTGCCACTGGCCCTTCCATTAGTTAGGCAGCACCCAAGAGCTGAGCAAAGAGCCTCTCACTGCAGCCACTGAGCCCTTTGCGAGCCAAGTGCCATGTCTTCAGCATACACAACAGCAGGAGACCTGGTGTCAATGTTCAGCTCTTTGGCTATCACAAGAGGGATGAAAGGGGAAATGAACCAATGGCTCCCCCACCCTATTCTCAGCCATCACACCAGCAGCTGTTTACTTTAGAAAGGCCCATTCCACTCCCAGCCATCCACCCCCACAGCATGTGGCTCTGTGAATGGGATTCATTCTCCCTTGGGGCTTAGGACCTCCCTCTGCTGTCCACTAAGGAGAGTGCAGGAGACACTGTCACACTACAGAGACTGTTGGGAAGTTTCTGCTCCAAACACCCAGCTTGAGGTGGTGCAGAACAAGCACAGAGGCAAAGGTGGCACATGGCAACTTAGTCGCTTTGCCAGGCGCTCCTAGCTCCCTGCTGGACCTAGCCCACCTCTGCATCTGGCCCTCGCTTACTGGGTCAAGGACTGGAATAGCAGCAGGGCTGCTGCAGCACAGGCTTGAGCTGCCAGAGGTCAGGGAACAGCCCCTGCCTTCCTCTCTCCTTGCACTGCATTTACAGAGCGGTTTAAGGCTCTAGCTGGTTAACACCTTGCCTGCTCCTGCCACTTGGCCAGTTTCTCAGAAATTAAACACCAGCTGCAGGCCCTGCCCTAGGCATTCGTTCCACAGTGAGTCACCCTCACCTCATCCTCCAACCTCTTCCTGCCCACAGCCTTAGAGCCCAGTGGGTTGGGAAGTCAGTAACCTTGGGGACGGAGTACTGGTTGCAAGTACAGCGACATCTCCCTGAAAGGAGAGCTCAGGGAGAAGGTGGCAAGGTTGCAGTAGCAGGTGTGGGCTGGAGGTGCAGAGCAGGCAGAAGGAAATGCCTCCAGGAGGGGAATGAATAGGGTTACCATACGTCTGGATTTTCCCGGACATGTCCGGCTTTTTGGGACTCAAATCCTCGTCCGGGGGGAAATCCCAAAAAGCCGAACGTGTCCGGGAAAATCCGGCGCCGCTGGG
>NW_020664447.1:60342757-60492729 GCF_002925995.2 Terrapene triunguis
TGGAGTGTCCTCGTTTTGGACACTCAAAATATGGTAACCCTAGGAATGAAGGATAGTGTGTAAATCAGAAACAATCCTCCACTTGGGTGAAGCTGTTTTATTGATTTCAGACATTCACTCGGAGCAGGTCAGAGATCCCAGGGGGAGCCTCTCACACACCGGGGGGGGGGGGGGGGGAGAAAGAGAGGCGGCTCCTCCCCACCCCTCCCACAAGACACCATGGGTAGGTGCTGCTAGTGCACATGCAGCCAGTGAGACACACAGACCACAACTCCAGACTCCATCTAGCGGTAGCCATTGGGAGTATTAGCCATAAAGAGCTCAGGCAGCAGCAGAGAAATGGGGAGAAAGTAACAGGGATGTGGGGTGGGATCCCCAGTTGATAAGGGCAGGGAGAACCAGGGAGCTGGTGGAGTCTATGGGCAGAGAAGGAGCTGGACACTAACAGGGGGCCTGCCCCAGAGGGAGGTACTACCCCCCTAGACAAGCAGGGGAGTCTAATTCATAGTTACAGAGACTGGCTTCCCACACAAAGCACCAGGCAAGGAGAGCCCCACAGAGCTTGTGGGTAAAGAGGGACAGGAATGTCCCAGGGAACCCATGGGACAGTAAGGTAGTAGGCCAAGTGGCTGAGTTAGGCCCCCTGGCACAGATGTCTTTGCCCCTGTAGGGGTTAGTGACCTTTACCAGGGTTGGGTTAGATGTAGGGTGAGAATGGGAGGACCTGGGGGAAGGAGGGCAGGGAGACAACATGACTTGACCCCAGCCTGGCCTGATCTCTTGGATATGCCACTGCAACACAAATGAAAATTAGCCCAGGAGGAAGAAGCCAAGGCTGCAAATTGGACCCAGTCCAGACCCCCACAATCAGCCCTTGCAGAAGTGGACCTCCCCAAGACTGGCAGAGCTGCAAGTACCACCCAGGATCACAGGTCCCAGTGATCTAGGGGGATAATCTGCCTCTCCAGCAGGATCTGGGTCTCTCCCTGGGCCCCACCTAGCACATCAGCAGCTAGCCCCCTGCCTGGCACCATGACACCATCCTTCACTCCTCGCTGCTCCACATGGGTCTGTCTAGCCAACCAGCTTGTTCCACTGGATGGTACTGAAGAAGGGATGGCTCTTCAGCTTGTTAACTCCGCCTCCTCCAGAGCCCAAGCGTCGCTTGGGATCAAATTGCAGCAGCTAGAAGGAAATGGACATAGGGATGAGATGGGGAGCAGCAGCACAGCCCCAGCAAGGGCCTTTCCCACCCCTCACCCAGCAGGCTCCAGCCAAAGATTCCTTATCCCTGCTCCAGAGCCATGGCCCCCTCCCCCTGCTCACACCACCTGGGTGTCCTCACCTCAGTGAGCAGGGATGTAGCAGGCAGGCTGAGCCTCTCTGGAAGGTGCAGCTGGGTGTGAGGGTGAATCCCCGAGGGGTGGCTCTGGGACAGCGACTGCAGGAGAGACAGAGAGACAGACAGTGAGGAGAACCCTGTGCAGCGGGCACTGTCCTTACACCTCATCTGCCACTGCCCCTCCCCAAGCATCACAGGAGTAACAGTCTCAGCCCCCCAGTTCCCATCTCCCACAATTCAATGGCTCATCAGCTTCAGGCCCTCAGCACCCCAGGGAGCAGCATCCAGATACCCAGGCTCCGGTACTAGGAGTCACATGCCCAGTGACAACTCAGCCTGGAGCCCAATCTACACCCCAGGACACTAGTACCAGGATGCAGACTCCTCCTAGCCCCCCCATGTGCACTGGGGCACCAACACTAGGATTGATACTATGCTGCCCCCTGCCTGACATAAGATAGGGACATAGAAACCACTCACCGTTCCTGTCAGTAACTCATACAGCAGGGACCCAAAGCTCCACCAGTCACAGGCCTCAGTCAGCTCAGAAATCCCACCCACTTCTGCAGAGAAAGCCAAATGAGTTCAAGATCAAATAGGAGGGAGATGCTGAAAGGCAACCGTGCATCAAGCTCCCATGGGCGCTGGCGGCTGCTGCCCTTGGAAGAGATCAGGCAGACGGGGAGATGCTGCTGGGCAGATATAAATCTCTTGAGGCGTCTCAAGGGGGCATCGGAGAAGGCAGTAGACTGTTCCTTTACCTGGGGCACTGTACATATCTTCTAGGGCCTGGCTGCAGCACTGTGGCTCCACCTCTGTCCATTGGCCAAAGAAGGTGAGACGGATGTGACCTGTGAAACAGCACCAGTCAGGGGCAGGTAGGGAGGTCAGGACAAAAGACACCTAATAATTGCAGCATGTGCCACAAGCCGTGGCCCTATCCCTCCAGGCTCCCGTCCCCTGCAACGGGACATGGTGGGAAAAGCTGCCCCACTGGCACCTCCCCTGTGCCCTGCAACATAGCTGGGCTCCAATGTTTTCACTGCTCTGAGCCCCAACAGAGCACCAGGCCCCAGAACACATGATTCCCACATGCACAGCAGGGACTAGACTCTTCTGGGGAAGGGGAAGTGGGAGTGACAGGTCTGCAGCTAGTGGAAGGACTGGGTAGGATGGGATCCAAGCAAGAGTAACTGGATGGAGCAAGAAGAGAGGATGAGGGTCAAGGGGAAAGGGTCATTTTTCCCAGCTCCTCATTTAAAGGATCCCTGCAAGGATTCACTGTTTATTTTGTAGTTTTCTAACCTGCCCCACATTCTTCATCACACAGACACACACCCGCCTCGAGAGAAGAGTCAGGCCATGCAGTGCACTCTGGAGAGCAATGAACTCAGGCTGCCAGACCAAGGGTGGGAGGGCTGACTTGCAGAATCAAAGGCCCCCAAACCATTAGCCTTGGGGACTGTTAGCCTGACTGCCCCAGCTAATCTCAACTTCCCCTGTGGAGGCTCAGAGGGGTGTCCCAAGTAGCCAGGACCCCCCAGGGAACAGGATGTGTTCCATGTGGCTAACATTGCTGAGCAGCCTTGTTCTGCCTCATGCACAGCAGACTGTAGCAGTCTCCTAGAAGCCCCTAAGGCCTGGAGCACAGGGGTGGGGTCTGGATCAGAGATGCTCAGACTTCACAGAACAAACACAAAGAGATGCAGTGCAGGGGCAAACCATCCTGGAGTGGATCAGATGCCACAGGCCCCCCTATTGAGGGGATAAAACCCCTCCTGATGCTATAGCCTCAAGCAGCACCTACCAGCACCATCTAGCAGCAGGTTTCTGGGGTTGAGATCCCGGCACAGCACCCCCTGTTGATGGAGTCCCTCCAGTGCCAAGAGCATTTCAGCTGCCCACAGCCGGATGAGCTCCTCGTTCACATCCCAGGTCCCCTGGCCATCCCCTAGGAAAGAGCAATGGGTTGGAGGCCCACGCTGTCCTGCAGTTGGATGCTCTCTGTGCTGACCATGGCCTGCTCCTTCTCGGGCCCTTGAGATGCTCCTCAATAACTCCTGCCCCCCAGAGTCACACCAGTAGGACTCGCTGGAGCTGTACAGGGTGGTTCCAGGATGCAGCTGCCTTTGTCCTGGGGGAGCCACTGGGGACCGTGTGGGCTGAGCCCAGGGAGCATCAGACACCTGGCAATCTCGAGGTTCCACCTTCACCAGGTGGCCTCCTCCCATTGCCTTCGGGACTGCAGCAGGAGACTGGGACGGCCTTTCCTCAGCCAGTAGCCGTGTGTCCTGCTGAGAAGCTTCCCTCTCGGATACACTGCTGACACCATCACTGCTGGTTAACAAGTCACATGACTGGAAGGCCAAGCTCTGGTTGGTCAGATGGCTGCGTCCCTTGGCCATTGCCATGAAGACAGAATCAGTGACACCAAACAGAGTGTGTGTTGCACTTGAATCCTTCCCCCCAGTAACTCCCTTATGGCCATTGGCGGCGGATCCAGTATGGAACCTGCAACCAGTCCCTGGTCTGGCATCCATGTGGTCAGGTGACTGCTCCCAAGAGGACGATTGGTCAGCAATTTCTGGTGGGTGGCGATTCGCAGAGGTTGGGAGGTCAGTGCCATTCTCCAGGCGGAAGCTGGAGCTCTGGCTGGACTGAGAGCCAGCCCCCGAGCAGGTTCCTACTCGCTGCTCCTCACCATGGCCCACCAGAGCGGAGTTGGGCTTTGGGATTAGGCTACTGGGGACATCGAAAGAACCTTGCTGTAAACAAGGCCGGGAGTGGAGATGGGACCAGAGAGTCCCCCCTGGAGAGTGAAGGGAAGACAGAAAGTATTATGGGGTGGAAACCATTCCAGGTCCCTGGCAGACAGACAGACACCCCAACCACCTGCTACCCTAACACCAGCCTTCAGGGCTCAGCAGGCATCAGGCTCACATGCTGAGCAGCTTAAATTCACATGCTGAAAAAAAAAATATTCACCCAGAATCTTCTCTAGGCCCCATAATCTCAGTGGGTTCCTCTCTCCCCTTCTTTGTGGCCTCATCAGCAGCTTGTCTCCACTTCTTCTTCCTCCCAGGGCCCAGTTCCACTCCCTCTCCTCAGCCCCCTTGATCCCAACAGTTGTCTCCCTCCCAGACCCATTTTCACCCTCCTCTTACCCCATGACCATTTCCTCTTTGCCCCCAGAAGGCCTTTCTGGCCCCCATGACAATGAAGATGAGGCACTGTCAGAGACTGAAGTGCCCAAAGAGGGGGTGCGGGAACAAACAGATAAATTATAGATCAGGGAGTCCCCAGGCTCGGATGGCATTCACCCAGGAGTTTTCTGCATAGTTTGACTATGAAGTGGCTGAGTGGTTAACAAAAATCTGCAGTCACATTAAAAATCAGCTACTCCATGAGTAACACAAGGGTAGCAAATGTGGCACTTATGTGAGAGAGGCACAAGGATAACACTGGGAACTGCAGACGAGTGAGCCCTGCAGCCAGAGGAGAACTCCCCTGGTGGAGGGGAACTCCTCCCTGGAATAGTCAGCCACCACACAAGCTACCCCCTCTGCCAGCCATCACACTCCAGCACAGGGGACAGGGGGAGGGAGGGGTGGCAGAGGAAGGACAGAGCTATGCTGATGCCTAAGGGCCCTTATGCCAGCAGTGTCAGTTAGCACCCCTCAGACTGCTCTATAGCTCATTCTGAGGCAGGAGTGGCACAGAATCTGGAAGACTTAACCAGCTCCCTGTTGCCCCCCCAGTCTCTAACTTTCAAGTCAAAATGATAATGATACGATGGGGGCAAACCAGCAGGGCTTCTGCAAAGGAAAACCATGCCCCTCTAATCTAGTGGATCAGCAAACTAATGGGGGAGAAAAGGAGAACAGGCCAATGTAGTTTACAAAAACAAAAAAACAACTTTACAATGCCCCTCAAAAGTGACTAACAAAATAGTCATGGGGCGAGGGTACAGCTCTGTCCCTTAGCCCATTTCTAATCCCTGACAGAAAACAAAGGATAGGAAGGAAATAAATTTTCAGCATGGCAAAAAAAAAAAAGTTGAAAGAGGCACCCTGAGGTGCAGTACTGTTCACTGTGCTTAACAACACTCTGGGAGAGGGGTGAGCAGTGGGGTGGCAACATTCACAGCTAATTATTTACGTAAGTGGAGACTAAAAACTGAGGAACTCCTGAGGGATCCAACAAAGCTGGGTGAATGGGCAGCACCATGGCAGATGGAATTCAGTGTTGACAAAGCAGGATGACGCACGCTGGAAGGAACAATCTGAATTACTCAGATGAGGGGCTAAATAGAAATGAGCTGCAGCCACACGGGGAAAAGGCTTAGGCGCCATCACAGATAACAGAGTGACCATCTCTGCTCAGCAGAACCGTTGGGCAATAAAACAAAGCGTCATGATGCTTAAGGAGTGGAACTGAAAATATTCCTGGCAGTAGGATAATGCGGTTTGTGTTCTCATTGTGTGGACGAAGGGAAGGACATGTGGTATTATGGGTTTCAGCCAGGCTGCAACTTTATTAGTCAAATTACATCCAAGTTTCCCATCGGTGGGCAGCCCAGCGCAGTCCCTCACATCCCATTGATCCTTTGCCAATTCTGGGGAGTTCCCACCACAGGGGGAGCTAATCATCACACTAGGAGGGAATTTGTATGCCTCCACTTGCCCACTAGCATCCCTCCCCCTTTCGGGTGCAGAGGCAAGAAGGGACCTCATCCCCACCCCGCACTGCCATCAAGCACATTGGCAGGCTGGTCCCCTGAAGTAGTCTCCTGGCCCCTGGTTCACATTTGCCTCCAGGGGGTTAGACACCATGCCCCTATCTCATAAAGAGATGCCCTTTGGGATGCCCACTATGTTACTTTTTTGGATCTGGAGCCTAAATTAGTGAGTTCCTGCACTGTCAAAAGTTGGGACAACTAAACAGTTCCCATGTGGGTCCAAACTGTGACCTCAGAGGGGAGAATTCCAGCCTTCCGGTTGCCCAAAACCCAAACCCTAGCTTTTGCTGCGACAAAGGGAAAAAAAAAAAACAACCCAGCCTCCACCAATCTGGTGGTATGGGGAAAACATTCCTTCCAAGCCCCAAAGCGGTAACTAGCACAGCCCGCAGTGACCTAGGGTGGGCTGTCTGCTGGAAACCAGCAAACAGAAAGTGGCTCTGAGCACATAGCTCCAAATCTCATGACAAATACCATGAGACCTGTCCCATACTCTTGCCTTCTCCTATCACGGGAACCACCAGAACACACCCCTCACTAGGCTCTGAACCCTCTTATCTTAGTTAGTGGTGCACACTCCCACCTGGAGCACCGTGCTCTGGTCACTCTCTCACAGGCCGGATATAGCAGAAAGAGAAGGGGTTCAGAGACAGGAGTGCAAGTGATTGGAGGCCTGGGGGGGACTTCCAGGCCAGGACCCAGAGTGACAAGTTCGGAGAGTTTAGTTTAAAGAGGACGTGAACAGGAGGAACATGATGCAAGTCTACAAAATAATGCCTGGCAGCAGAGTCTGAGAGCAGGTAGTGGGGTACATAGCTGTGCACGTGCTCATTCCAGCTGAGGGGGTTAGGGAGAACTTGTCCTGAAAGATTATTTCACAATCTGTCCACAACAGGGTTTTCTGCATCTTCCTCAGATACATTTGCTATTGGCCACCATGGGAGACTGGATACTAGACTAGACACATCAATGGTCTGATCAGTACAGCAATTTCTATGTTCCGATGAGCTTCCATTCCCTCCCTCTGGTCTCCAGTAACCTGGAGCCCCAGCGTCATACCCAGGCCTCCACCAGCCTAATCTCTATCCTACTCTCTCACCCACATGGATCCCAGAAGCCTCTTATCTATTCTTCCAAACCCGCAATGCTGCTTGCTGGCTCTCGCTGCAGGGCTCAGAGAAGCAGGGGGTAGGGCAAGAAGGGAGCAGAGTCCTGGCGCTCACACTCACCCTGCACATGCTCCAGGTGGAGGAAGATGGAGTCTTCGCTCACATAGTAGCGCAGCAGCTTGGCCATGAAGGGGACTCCGTGCGGGATGATGGTCTGCCGCTCACGGGTCTCCACGTGGGATTTGGGGAGGCTCTGCATGGAGAACATACAGCTGGGAACTTTGAGTGTCACTGAATCCCTGGAGACTGGCCACCACCAGGGCAGAAGACTGAATGGGAGGGACTACTGGTCTACTCCATTCTGACAAGCCCCTCATTCCTACCTTTGTCCACCAGGGTCACACAGACTAGAGCTCTCCATCTGCTTAGCTCAGCAAACCCTGCTCAGACAGCCTTACCAATACACTCACACAGCGCCCCTTGCTACTCCACACCTGGGCTCCCACACAGCTCTGCCAATGCAGGTTTTTCCTGATCTGTAACCTCCATCGCTACTCTGAGGCTGGCCCCACCCACAGAGCTCTGCCCATCCACCTCAATCCCTCCAGCTACTCCAGTCCTCACCACGCCCACAGCTCCAGCTGATGCCCCCATTCTTACCCCACAGCCTCCAAGCTCTCTGTTATTACAGTTCTGGGCTTTTCATGAGCAGTGATAATCACGCCTAACTGTGCTGGACAAATGCCCCAGGGACTCAGACTGAGAACTCCCAGACTCATGTCATTTCTGCTCCGATTCATGTTTGGACACAGATCCATGGCTTGGGTTCCACCAGCTCCATTGGACTGAGTTCCATTAGAGGGACAGTGGGAAGGCAGCTCATGTCTGAGTGACCAAGGAGACTGAATTCCCCTCTGATTGCAGGAGATAATGGGGGGGGGGAAGGGTCATGCCAGGGCATGGGAGACTTTAGGGGGACATTGGATACTACTATAAAATTTATTTCTGCTGAACAGCACAAAATAGAGCTGAGGAACCCATGGGAAATACTCTTCAGTTCAGGCTGGTATGAGACACCCCTTGCTGGAGGGTTCCCCCAAAGGAGCGGGAGATGGAGGAGCCAAGGGGTAGGAAACACCCACCTTAAGTATAAAGGTCCCCCCAGTGGCTGGATCCTGGACTAGCTGCACCTGCAAGCAATGGTGACAGCCCAGATCAGAAACAGTGAACTCTGTCACCCCAAGTCCCATTTCAAGGGACTTGGCTCATTTTAGTCTCAAAGTTACCTCTTTTCCATACTATTTTGGTGTCTCTAGCTACCCCTGCCCTCCAGCCACATTTTTAATCAGTCAACATTAGTTACCTCAGAAATAGGGAGATAAGGAGACATGGAATACAGGAAGAGTTAGTGACACTAAATGGGGAGAGTCGGGGGGGAATTCCACAGCATTTTCAGCTTCCTGCATCATTATTTTTATGTTCCTCCCTTAGGTCTGTGTAACGCATTTCGTCCCACCTTTGGGCCTTGCCAGTGGAGAGGGGTGGGGTGGGGGGAGGCAGAAGGGAATTAATCTCATCACCCAAAATTCTGACCCTCCTTAGGGGCCCGAGGGAAGGAACCTAACACCTTCACTCCAAGGCCCTGACATGCTGAGGGTGCAGGGAAACGAACGCCATCATCCAGACTTCTGCTGGGGTCTATGGAACCTATAGGGCATCCATCGCCATAGCAACTGGGCATCAGTTTATGGAGGCGAAATGTAGCTGTGCAGGTTGGAATCAGGCAAATACATTGAGTTGTTTGCAAAGGTCTTGGGGCCTTTAATGGCTGTGAGTGGTCAGGACATCGGTTTTACTTCTCATCCAACAGTGCCCCTAGTGGCACAGCACACCTCCCCACTACCCGGGGGCCAGTACTAGCTCAGAAGAGAGAGAACCCCCTGAGACACCAATACCATTCTGGGCCTTGCCCGGTCAATCAGTGGTCAGCTCAGAGTGCCCCTCGTTGAGTCACCCCACTCCCTTTAGCACTCAGGTTTTCCCTGGTGGGAGAGGTGTGGGTGACCAGCCTCAATCCTGCTTGGCATGCACAATACAAGGGGCTCTCAGCACCTGATGTCCAGGCTGCTGTGACTCTGCTGCAGCTCCTTACCTTCTCAATCACTCCCACAACCTTGCAGCGCCTCAGGTTCTCCACAGCCGAGCTGAGTGTCCTGATGGGCCGAAAGCGAAGGCTGCTGTAGCCCTGTGAGGCAGTGAGAAATGAGAATGAGGATCCTGGAGATGTTCTTGTCCAGGGGTGCAGCTGGAAGGGGTCTCCCTTTTCATCTGTGGGGAGCCAGAAAAGCTGCCAAACCTAAACGTTCAGACACCATCAGCGACGCACACCCAAAATTGTGATTGTTTTAAAAATAAAAGAAAATAAATGGACTCTGGTTTCGGCCAGTGTCTGGATTTCTGAGCCTTTAGGGCGAAGCTCCCACCTCCAGCGGACGTAAGTTCAACCTTAAGTACTTAAGTACACAGAACTGGGGACTGCCCTTACCCTCTCCTAACCCTTGAGGTGGGGCAGTTGCCATTCTACCCACACTCATTCACTCAGCTCCCACCTTCATCTCCTGCCCCACCCTAGGCTATCACTGTGCCCTACCCAGCATCTTGCCACACTCTTCTCTCTGCTTGCCCCACAATCTTCTGCCCTCACACTCCCTCCTTTTCCCCTCAGTTTGCTGCACCCCATACTCTCCCTCTCTAACCTCCCCAGTCCCCAAAGTCACCCCCTGTCCCCCAACAGTAGCCCTTCCTGCTCTCCCCACATTCTCTGTCCTGTCTCACTGCTCCACACATTCACCTGATCTCCCAATCTGGGTCCCAGCTCCTCACATGCCCTTTACCCCCACCCCATTGGTCTCATTCCCTGCCCCTCCACATTCCCCTGCCTGGTCCGCACAGGGTCACTGGTGGCTGCCATCTTAGCTGAGGACAGTCTGGCTTCAGTCCCATTGGGAAGAAAGAGAAATGGAAGCCATTTTCACTAGAGGCAGGCATGGTGTCCACCTTAACTGAGGGCAGCCTTGGCTTCAGGACTTCTGATAACAAGGGATCACAGCCATTTTTAATAATGAGAAAAATCACAAGAAAAATTCAGGCGTAAATAAACCACCTAAAAAACCGCATGAGTCCCAATAATGCCATGGGCTATGGTTGTGCTGAACCATCTCAGCCCTTCACCTCTGCAGCTGGGTAGCATCAGCTCCCCTTCAGCCACCACCCCTCCCACAGATGCCATCAACATTCGGCAGCTGGTGCAGGACTCAATCGTGGTTTGGGCCCAGCCTATCCAACAAGGGCAGCCTTGGGGTCTATGCTGGGGCAGGAAGGGGCCTGCAGGGCTCTGGGAGCTGACGGGTGATCTTCTTGGAGACAGGGCCACCCAGAGGATTCAGGGGGCCTGGGGTCTTCGGCAGCAGGGGGCCCCCGCCACTGAATTGCCGCCAAAGACCCGGCACTTCGGCGGCGGGTCCCAGGGCGGAAGGATCCCCCTGCCGCGGGTCTTCAGGGCACTTCGGTGGCAGGTCCCGGGGCGGAAGGACCCCCCCGCCGCGGGGCTTCAGGGGACTCCGGGGGGGGGGCCCGGGGGGGGAGGGCCCCCCCCCCCCCACTGCCGAACTGCCGCCGAAGACCCGGAGCGGAAGAAGTTCCGGGGCCTGGGCCCCGCGAGAGTTTTCCGGGGCCCCCGGAGCAAGTGAAGGACCCCGCTCCAGGGGCCCCGAAAAACTCTCGTGGGGGCCCCTGCGGGGCCTGGGGCAAATTGCCCCACTTGCCCCCCCTCTGGACGGCCCTGCTTGGAGAACCTTGTTTTGAGTCAACTGCAACACAGTAGCCCCTAAACCTCTCCCTCACTGCCTTGACTAGCACCATAAAATAGATCCTCTCTGTCCAGCAGCACCCAGAGCATGGCAGAGATACCCAGCGCAGACCTGCGTTCATGCAGACCCACAGTCAGGAGCTGCCATCCCACGAGAGCAGCTGCATCTGAGGGACTGCAATGGTGGGAGAGTTTAAGAACAATGCAATGCAGACAAGCCCCGTTACTCAGGTCAGCCCCACTATAGTTACTTTTCAAGCCACTGCTGTGTGTCAGGTAGGTCGAGAACAGCCACTCCTCTGGGTGCTCCAGACAGGGCCGCCCCAGGAAGTGGTCATTTAAGGCACTGAGAAAGAGCTTCTCTAAATCTTGTCCCCTGGTGACATTTGGTAGTTGACATGCAGGATCTGGAGCCAGCTATCACTAGGCCGAGTTACATCTCCCTCATCACTGGGCACTGTTCAGCCTTTCCCTGACCAGGATGCCAGTGTTATAGCCCTACTGGCACCTTTGTATGTTTAGGGCTTGAGATTGGTAGCCACATGGGTCCTAGCCCTCTCCCCAACACAGCTGTCCCACATGCATCCCAGTCAGCCCCACACAGGGGACTGCACTCAGGGAGTCCAACCAGCACCACATGTGCTGTCAGTATTGCACCCCGAGGTCCCGGCCAGGGCAATCAGGGGGTCCCTATGAAGCCATTTTCCCAGCCCCATCTCCTCACCGTGGCAGTGGAACTCCCGTTCCCCAGAGTCCGCTGCAGGTGGCAGTTAAAGATCTCCTCAGCCCGTTTCAGGTACTGTGTGATCTTCCGCTTCACAGCCTCACGGCGCTCCTTATTGGGGTCGACTGCATGGGGTGGGAGGGACACAGCTTTAGTCACCATTCCAGCCCCTCATCACACTCTGGCCAACATATCTCAGTGCCACATGGCTCACCCAGACGCTCTGCCCCTCATAACGCCTCATCCTTGCACCATGTCCCAACACCATTTCCCCACATGCCACATCTTCCCCACAGCTCTGCCCCCCAACCACATCAGCCAGTCACTAACCTGCAGCCCTGCCTTCAGTCATTATCCTTTTCCTCATGCCTCCTTGCTTGACAGCTGGTGATTGACCCATTCCCATCATCCTGCCCACTCTGCTCCCTCCCCATGCCAGCTAGTCACGGTGTCAGCCCCACCATCCCTGGCTGCTACCATAGAGACCCAGAGAACTCTATCGTAAAGCCATGCAGATTCTCCTCTCCTTATATACTGCCAAAATGTGCACATAATCTCAGTGTGCTGCCAAGTGCCCTGTACCACCAACCCCAAATTCCTTGTGTAGCCCACACACACCGCCACTGAGCACTCGTACCTCGTGTGCTGCCAACCCCCCGCCGTGTTCAATGCACCCCAGCACCACCAAGCCCCATATACCCTGCATCTTTTGCACCTTACACTCCTGCCCCTAGCCCACCATACCCTGCACGCCGCTGAGCAGCACGTCCACGCCATTCTTGTAGTGATTGAAAGCCTCCTCATAGTCCTCGCTCACATCCCGCTCCAGTGCCAGGCGGATCTGCTTTGCTGCATCCACCAGGTAATCCCGCTTCCCAGCTCCATGCACATCAGGGCCCCCTGGAGAGACACGGCTCCGAATCTGTTCGAGGTACATTCGGGCCTGGGAGAGTGCCCGGGAGCAGGACTCCGAGTCCAGGCGCTCACGGGAGACTCTGCTCATGGCTTGGCCACTCTCAGGGCATCCTCAGCAGCTCAGTCCCTGCAATCCTGGAAAAGGGCTGGGGGGGAAAGCAGATGAGAAGCAAAACAAAGCCCTTCAACACAACACTGGGGAGGAGTTGGGGTTCGGTAGAAGGGAGGGCGCTGGCAAAGTTTGAGAGGGCAGCAAGAGGGCTGAGCAATAGCAGGGGGGTGCAAGTCAGGCCTTGCACATTGGCAGACTGGCTAGTGGAGGAAACCAAGCCTGGAATAGCCGGTCAGGAGCGAAGCACTTTGGCAGAGCTATTATGGGGACCAGGATTGGAATAGCAGGGCATTAGCAGAGCTGGGTTGGGGGTGTCAAGGATTGGAGTAGCAGGGAAAGGGTGGCTGCAGGTTGGGAAACAGGAACATTCGCAGAGCTGTGCTAGGGCACCACTGCTGCCGTAAAGAAAAAGTGAAAGGCTATTTCTGGTCTCTTATCACTGCTGACACAAACTGCGACCAAGCAGGAAATGGATCAGCAGCTGCAAACTGCAGGAAAGTACAATCATGAGCCAAAGCTCTCGCCCCAGGGCCTCCACATTTAGGATCAGGGTTGATCATCCCTCCAGAGGAGATGTAACAAAGGTCTCTATGGATGGAACAGTCAGGGCACTGGGGTCTTTCATGTGGATTCCACTGTGGTTGAACAGGCTAATAATCCAGGAGATACAGACCAACACTGGTCAAAACAAGCATTTGCTCCTACTTGCCCCCCTCTGCCTGGGGCTGCCTCAGGTTAACAGAACCAGTCACAAATGCATGGGACTACAGTTTGCAGGGCTTGGTGCTGGCAGGGCACTGCTATGAGGAAGCTCACATTCAGGGGCGCCGCTGGAACAATTTGTATAGTGGGGGTGCTGAGAGCCATTGAACCAAACTGTAAACACTGTCTATGATGGAAACCATTTCAAGGCAGGGGGTGCGATAGTACCCCTAGTTCCAGCACCTATGCTCACATTGCTGGAGTCCCAGCTGCTCTGGGCAGGCTGCGGCTGCTGCTGGGGAGCTGGCGCTGGTGGCCTTAGGAGGGCCCTGCTGGGGAGATGGTAGCAGTGAAACAGCACCAACGGGCCCCACTAGGCTACAAATCCACCCTCCTGCTCGGAGAGTGGAGCGAGAGGGAGGGGGATAGGAGACCCAGCCTGATCCCACAGGGCAGAGGAAGGGGCTGCTCGGCCATGGGGCTGGGGTAGCTCTGAGGCGGATCACATGCACGAGGAAGAACAGTACCTGGTGGAGTCAGGAGCCTGGTCCCTGGGGGTGCGGGACCCACCTCGCCCCCATGGAGCCGCTCCCCTCGCCCCGCTGCTGGGGCCGGGCCGGTTTCCCCGGGCGCGGAGCGAGGTGCCGGCTCCCCACAGCCGCTGCGGTTGGCTGCAGATGAGCTCATCCCCCGGCTTTAGAATAAAGCACCAATCCTCAGGCAGCTCGGCCACCGGCTGCGTCTTAAAGAGGCAGCGTCCGCGCGGGCTGCGGCTCCCCGGGCAGCGCCCGCCGCGGAAGGGGGAGCTGATGGCAGAGCCCGAAGGCGCGCAGCGGGGCGGCGGGGAGAGCCTGGATTAAGGGTCTAAGGGTCAAAACATTGCCCTGGAAGTGGCGAAGGGGGAGAGCTGCCCGGAGCCAGCCGGGCCGTGGGAGGGTGGCTGGGATGGGCAGGAGGGCGCAGAAACTTCCCCGCTACAACACGGGAAAGAGACACCCGGGGACCGTGGGGCTGTTAATAAATCAGGTGGCGGATGAAGCTCAGACTGTCCAGGCTCTGTCCCGTCTGCATCCATCCCGGGAATGGCCCGGGTGTGTCACGCACCACGCAACCCATGAATCGGGGCCCCAAATGTCTGCGATCCCAAGCCGCCCTCCAGCAGGAAATGTAAAGAAGAGTCGCTAGACAGCTAGGGATTGAGGGAGCAGAGATGGGAATTCCCCTCTCATACCGCTGAGCAGCCTTGGCTGATGGGCATGCTGCCTGCACAGAGACCATGGGGAGAGGGGGAGTGGAGGAACTAGATAGGCAGGGGACTGAGGGAATTGACAAGCCAATTTACTGTACCACTGACAAGTAGTAAGATGAAAAAAGGATGATGACACCTATCGTCACACTGTGACAGACAGGGTGTAAATCAGAACTGACAGGGGCAGGAAGAAACTTCTCCTGTGGGCAAGTTATTCCGTAGCTGGATTATTAACTATTATTATTATTTTGCACCTTCCTCTGAAACATCTGGTTCTGGCCCCTGTGAAAGACCGGACACTGCAGTAGGTGGATCACTGCTCTGCTCTTGTGCAGCGATTCCTATGTTTGAACTCTGAGGTATTGGCATATTGGAGGGGAGAAAACATGGGTCCAAATTCATCCCTCAGGGTGTGCTCTGGTTTCCAAGGCCCATATGGGCCCTGCCACAATGGTGAATAGTTGGAGTCTTGAGACAACTGTGGTGTATAGGAATTGGGTTAAACATGGTTATTCGGACTCCAACTGTGCCAGTGTGGTTTCACCATGTTCGTAACGGTGTTTAGAACTCTAAGACACAACAACCCAGATGCTACCCTCCTGTTCCCAGCCTGCTCTTGAGTGTCCCCTGTGCTGGGTGTTTCCAAGGGGGGAAGCAGGTACAGAGCTGGCTCTGAGGCTCCCACAGACAATCTTCTGTGCCCTGAAGGGGGTGGGGGGCTTACACCTGCCCTATATCCCCTTTGCACCAGCACAGCCAGTGTGGAGGGGTTGTAGGGCAAGGGTGAAGGCCTCCAGTGACTGATCACCAATAAAGGAAGGGGGCGGGGAGGTAAGGAGAGAGGTGGCATGTGTGGAGAAAGAGGTCAGGGGAAGATCAGAGGAGAAAGTGGGGCATGTCACCCCTTTGGCAAGGGATTTAGAGTTAAATTCAGAGCTGGGAAGGTGATGGAGAACGGGGGAGAACACAACCTGGCCCAAGGGAGACATCTGGCTGCAGCACTCAGGGCCCCTATGGTTTAGAGTCTCAGAAAAGGTGAAATGTGTGAGTTGCCTGGGAGGTGACTGAGGATTTCAGCTCAGGACAGGGAGTGGCGAGTGCTGCCCAAACTCCCATAGGCCTTTCTGCACTACTGAGTGAGTGCGACTGTTCCTAGCTGGGGTTGCATAGCTCAATTAAAGCTAACAGGATGGTTTGCATCTACACTTGCATCCACGCTTGTGTGCCTATGGGTTGTTCAATTGCCCTGCAGCTACACTGGGACAGCATTCCGTTGTTAAGTGCTATGACTTATGGAAATGCATCCCACAGTTCCCTGGGAAGGCAACTTCTGCATGGCCTTATCTGCCAGGCTCCCCCTCCTTTGAGGCTGCAGGTCAGAGAGGCAGAGGTTGACCTTCCTTCAGGCTGGAGCTGTCTGGAGATGGGGGCATTTGTAGCTTTTGAGGTGGCCATGCTACATTTCTAGGCTGTACCATCTGGGGGCCATCAGCTCTGTTGAGGTTTCTTACTGAACAGAGTAACAAGGGGTCTCAGGTTAACCCAAATGGAGCCCTCCAGGCCTTTAAGGGAGCTCCTAGCAACTCCAGGCCCAGCAGGTGGAAAAGGAAAGGCTGGGAACTTGGCAGGAGCACTGGCAGGACGTGCTGTAGAGAACGAGGGAGAGGCACAGGCTGTGAGGAAGCTCCAGTCCCAGAAGCACATGGCGAATGATGCTTCTCAGAGGGCAGCAGATAAGAACAGGTGTTGGGGACATGAGACAAACGCATTCTCACAGCTGGCTTCTGGATTTCTCTATGGTAAGGTTTTATTCAGAAAGACTTGGCTTGAAAATTGCTGCGCTGCAGCCAGGGGAAGGGCCCCAGGAACCGTGCTGCAGCCCAGGTGCTGGGGTGTCATGATTCCCTCTGTGATACAGTTGACCTGGGATTCTCTATCCCATCCCACCCAGGGAACTCCAAAAGCAGATAGGTCCCAGGCCAGCCCCCATCCCTGCTCACTGCAGCTTCTCCACATCTTTCCTGTGCAGGGAGCTGGACAGACACCACACTGGAGTCCCCACTAGGGACAGGTTTCCTTCCTTCATGACTGTGTGGTCCCCTCCGCCAGCTGGCAGCTCAGGGAAGGGTTGCTCTGCAAAGGTGGAGGTGGCAGCACAAGACTCCTGTGGGTGACAACAATAGGGAACGTTCCCAGTGCAGCAGCCCCTGGACTGGCACCTCCCTGAGGTTCTGTGCTGGCACCTCCCTGAGGTTCTGTGCTGTCCTGCTGCACCCTCAGCACTTTGGAATACTCCTTCAGCTGCAGCGGCCACAAAAACATTCCCACGTTTGGCCGAGCTCGTCCCCTGCTGTCCTCTGGCTGAGTGTTGAATGCAAAGCCCTGGACCTGTTGAGCCTCATTATGAAGATTTTCAGCCCTGAATCTGGCCCCTGAGTCCTTTAACCACTAATGTTAACTGTGCAGAGATTCCTGGGAAGGCCCTTAAGGTGGGGAAGGTCAGCCTAAAGGGTGACTGCCTCTCTCGCAGCTGAGTTTCCCTGGTCCTGGAGCTGTATCCCTGCAGGTGGCCAAGCAAGAGTCCAGGTCATCCTCTCCGGCAAAAGGGCCCATGCTCCTGTCCTGTCGCTCGCCTCGCCACTTCTTGTCTGCTTGGAGGGTCACAGCTCATAAGTGCAAGTAGCCACAAGTCCCACAGGCTTCAGTCAAGAATGCAATTGGCGCATACATACAGGTGGTTAGAGGACTTGGTAATAAGTACGGGCACTGTGGTGCTGCCCTCTCCTGCTGAGATGACTACCTGCGTGGAATGGCACATCTGCAAAGAGAGCACAGCACAAAGACAGGATGAGGGGTTAGAACAGGGGGACTGGGAGCTAGTGGCTCTGGGCTCTATTCCCAGCTCTACTCATGATTCTCTGGGTGATCTTGGGCAAGTCCATGCCTCTCTGTGCCTCAGTTTTCCCACCTGTGAAGTGGCGTTAATGACACTGTCACCTCCCAGTGGGGCAGTGCTGGGGTCAGGGATCAGGAGGGTTTAATGAACGTTTGAAAAGTACTTTGAGATCCACAGAAAAGTTGGTAGAGACAGCCCGGGTCTGTATCAGCCCCTGTGTGTTGTGATGCAGCAGTTTCACTCCGGGTGCTGGTGCGTTGTCCCTAAGCCCCACTTGTGCAGCAAGCTGCAGCCAAAGAGCCGCTATTGGGAGGAACCTCTGAAAAGAGACACTGCCCTGACCCCTCCTCCTGGATTAACGCCCACTCACAGATCACAGCCTTTAGGTCGCTGCTTCTCTCGTTTCCTCTTGCCTTGGCCCTTGGGTCTCCTCCTTCAAAAGGAAAGGGGAAAAAGAAGAGTCTGAATGGATGGGAGATGAGCCAGGGCTGAGAGTCCCAAACTCCAGAATCCCTGCTAATAGCACTTACCTTCCTGACTTCAGTGTATCCCGCCGAGGCCTGGAGAAGGAAAAGGAGAGAGTAAAATGATCACACTGCATATGTGGCATCTGCAAAGCCCCTAGGTACTGGGGGAGGATGGGATGCTAGGGAAATAGCATTGATTCCACAGGGTTGGGACTACATCCTAATTGAGAGACTGCCTGCCAGAACTCCCACGCTTGGGCTCCTCCCCCTTGCAATGATAAAACATCCTTTTGCCAATGACATAAATGACTTGTGACAAATGCACATCCGGAAAATATTTAATGCAGTGTAGCTTCTCTCAATCAAAGTAGCACCTGGAGATAAAGAGGAGAAGCCAGGACACAGCACAGATGAAGAACTAGAGTGAGGGTCAGACACGAAGGTAGACATGGCCAAAAGAGTGGCCACAAGTTTTGGGAATCCAAACTGACATCCCTTGTGCTTGATTTGCCGAGGTGCTAAGCACCCACAACTTCAGCTGGTGGCAACGGGAGCTGTAGTTGCTCCACACCACTCAAAATCAGGCCTCAGGTATCTCAATTTGAACCCCTAACATTGAGGCATCCAAAACCAGAGGCCACTTTTGAAAATCTGGGCCTGACTCACTCCTCAGCAGTCAGAGCTTCTGAGCAAGCTGGAAAACAATGCGGTTCTGGAACAGCCTCTATTCGTCCGTGAGAGGCCACTAGGTGGTGCTGGAGAGCCACTTAGCAAGGGGTCAATGGTGGCCTGGCAACCCCTGGGTTGTGGGAGAGTTTGAGGCCTTCACTGTAAGAGGTGACACACCCTGAGGTCTCTCCTGCTCTTGGTGACTCCCTGCATAGTGGAGAAGAATGAGACTGGATGGTCCATACCTGCACTCGCACTGCCTGTGCTCTGTAAAGGACAGTTCCACATAGGGCACCTGCCCCGCTGGCTTCATCTTCAGGAGCTGAAAGGGAACAAAAGTCATTCATTCCCTACACCTCCATGGCAAAGCTGATTCATCATTCCCCTCCCCTCTGCTCCTTGTCAGGGCAGGGCTGCATGCTGATCTCAGGCGCCTTAGGTGGTACTGGGGGAGGGCTGTGGAGTAAGAGTGAAGCCTCCTGAGGCTGTTGGAAAGGAGAGAGGCTTCATGGTCCATCCATGCACCCCAAGATTTCCCACCCAAAGAATGTGTGGTCCCCACAGCCTGGGTCCAGCAGATCCTGAAAACATTGTTTTGCTTCTCCTGTTCTCCTGCCAGCCTGCCCCAGCACCGCCCTCGTCCTCTCCAGCCCCACAGACTTCTGGTGTGCCAGGGGAACAGGGCTCTCAGGATGCCAATGCAGTCACTAGCTATAAATGGTGATGGGTAGGTGGCCCAGCATCCCCAAAGACACCTCTGGTTATGATGAGAGGGGCAGAGAAAAAAACAGAACCAGAGACCCAGAGATTCGTTTTGCTGCACCTTCAGGGCAGTGTCCACCTCACCCCACCACACCAGGGGGCACCACACATCACAGGGACAACAAACCGCTCTCATCTCACACATCCACACGGATACACGCCGTGTCGGGCTCCCTGTGTTTGTAACTGTAGGGTCCAAGATGAGACCTTTCAGCAAAAAAGACAAGTCATAAAAGGGAGAACAGCAAAGAGCCAGCGAGGGGGGCATTGTCCCAGACCACGCACCTCTAAGGGCAAAGCATGGATGTGGGGGAAGAGCCTGCCTCGGGGTTCGGTGGAATGCGAGGAATGACTGCTGGCTCTGACACTGATTCACTCACTGTGCCCTGGGGAAGTCAGCTAACCTCTCCATGCCTTAATTTCCCACGTTTGTGTTACGCCCCGACATTGTTATCTTAGCTACCAGGAGTGGAGCCTGAGTCCCTGCATTGTGAGCTGAGCCCACCTGGCTCTTACCTGCATGGTGACATTGGCCGTCTCCACTGGGACACACTGCAGTGTCTCGTCTCCGCAGCAGCCGGTGCAGCGTTGCAGGGAGATGCAGGAAGGGCTGAACATGTGCTCCACCTCACTGGGGTACTCGGACACAATATCCACCAGCATCTCCAAGGGCCGACAGAAGCTGCGGCCCCAAACTTCCTGGAAGGGCAGGACTGGAAGAGACCCAGAGGTGGAGGGGAGGCCCTATAAGTTCATGTCCAGAAGATGCCTGCTGACCTGCTCCCTCAAACCCTCACTAAACAGTGGAGTTACTGGCTGACTGAGGGCAGAGTCTGGGAGGCGTGCCATGTACCTGGCACAGGCATCAGAGCAAGCCCTGCTGTGTGCCCCAAAAGTTGCAGGCAGCTCCCAGTGTTATGACTCTCCCTCCAGGCTAACAGATTTGTTTTCTCCTCTTTGAGCTGTCCCATCTGCTGCTCTCTTCCTGTCCCATCTGTCATGTGCTGCACTGGAGTCAGGCTATTTTTCATCTCCAGACACTGATAAAAATCTCCATTAGATCTGGAGAAATGTGGCACCACTCCATAGTTAAGACAACAGCCCAGTTTCTTCTAGAAGCCCAATGCTAGCCCTCATCTAAAAATCACCACGCAACTCTGATCAGCCTTAATACTAGGGAGTGAGGCCTGTGGTGGTGGTTGAATTTTTCTGGAAAATTTTATGTCATTTGGACAAGGCAGGGGGATGGTGTCCTGATTTGGGACATGCCAAAAAATAGTGTTCATCATAGGAGCTTTCATACTGGATCAGAGCAGCAATCCAGCTAGATCACTACCCTGTCTCCACACTGGCCAGTGCCAGATAGATCAGAGGAAGAAAGTCTGTTGGTAGCAGTTATGGGATAGCCGGCCCCCCCAGGGGAAGTTTCCTTCTAACCCCAAATAGTTACATGTTGGCTCGTGTCCTAAAGCAGTGGTCTCCAAACTGTTTTGCTCGTGCACCCCCATCAGTAAAAAAATTTTGAGCACGCACCCCCTGCCGCACCGGCTCTACCATTTTTGCTGAAGCAAAAAAAAAAAAAAAAAAAGGCACTCGGACTCCTGCCCAAACTGACGAAGCAAAAAAAAAACCAAAAAAAGCGCTCCTCCTGCCATGCACCCCGAAGGATCCTCTTGCGCACCCCCTGGGTTGCGCACACCCAACTTTGGAGACCACTGTTCTCAAGCATGAGGGTTTATAGCACCCAAACCTTGTCGGAGGAGAAGCTGCCTCAGAGCTCAACTTGAAATTTATCAGGCAGCCACAGTTCCAAAAAAGTAAAAACAAAAACCCTCCTGGGGTCGAACAGATCAGTGCGGTTGAGTTTTTTCACCTTTTAATTTTTTTTTTTTTAATTAAATGGATGTAAAAGTCTAAATGAAAAGTCAAAATGTTTTGCCTGAAAATGTCCTAACAAAACTTGTTGGCTTTTTCTGATTATTTTTTTTATCTGAACTAATTCAGCAAATTTCAACACCAATTGACAAAACATTTTGGTCAAACTGGAGTTGAGGTTTTCTTTAAAAAAAGTTTCACCTGAAGAATTCTGCCCAGCTCTGATCCCAGGGGGTGCCCTGTTGGAGCTCAGTGACTCCGAAGGAGGGCTGGATAAGCACCTTCTGGAGGGTGCATTAATGTAGGGGTCTTGGGGGATCCAACTTTCAGGGAAGGTAGGGGAGCTATTTTGCCAACACATTTCCCATTTGTACTCCTCCACCTCCCCCTAAGTGGCTGATGATAGTCCCAGACTGACTCCCCATAGGCTATATCCCATCACCTCCCTCTGGAGGTTCTAGTCCCCTCCCCTGGGGCTGTCTCCTCCTCTGGGGTTGGAGGACAGAGGGGATCCCCAAGCTCCTGGGCAGGGAGGTGGGGAGAGAGAATTCCAGAGCCCACAGGGGAGCTAATATTCTCACACACAACCAGGAGAAGCAGCTGCAAACTCACCTTGCCCTTCTGAGGTGCTGTTTCTGCTGAACCTGTCCCACTGCTAGGGAGAGAAATACGGAGAGGTGAGACCCAGGCCCTTTAGGAAGAGGCAGCAGGGAGTGAGCACAATGCAGCAAAATCTTGGGGTGTAACCCCCCCATTCTCACCCATCTGCCTGCATCACCCACCCATCCACAGGGCACTCGGCCCTTCCAGCTCAGATCTGTTGTGGAGCATTCGGGGCACTTGCTGGTACACATGGAGAAGCAGGAAGGCAACTGAGCTAATAAATAACAATGCTAATAAATAGCATAGGATCATAGGCCTAGATGGGACCTCGAGAGGTCATCTAGTCCAATCCCCTTTACTCATGGCAGGACTAAGAATTATCTAGCATGTTTATAGCTGTTGTAATGCTAGCCTGCACAGCCAGTCCCCTGTACCATCTGGCCTTTCGGTTTTATATTCTGAAGAGTCCCAAAGTACTTTAGATCCACAAGGGATCATTTCACTCACCACTCCATGCGGCCACCTCTGGGGTGTAATGTGGCAACTGTGTAGCAGTGAAGTTCAACAAGTTTACAACTACTGTAGACTGAGTGCAACACAACAGGGACCAACCCTGCCCTGAGTGCCAGGAGAGGGGCTAGGTGGGGCATAATTCACTAAACAACAGCTGAGGAGGTTGTGTGAAGGTGAAGACTTTGTGTCACTTCAAACTGCAGGAGGTAGAAGACATCCAGGCTGACATCCCCGCTCTTATCCAACATGCCAGGGGATCTAATGACCACACATGGTCAGCACTTCAGTTTACATCTCATCCACACAACACCTATCACCTCGGCCCCCGTCCTGCCACACTGGGGACTGGGGTCACTACTGACCCAGAATGGAGCACAACACCCCAAAGGAGAGAGCTCCCCCTACTGAGTCCCCAGCACCCCTCCTCCCTTCCCTAGCTAGCTATGAGTCTTTATACCCCAACCATCATGATGCTGTCAGAGTCCCATCTGATGCCGGCTCACAGCATGTTGTCATCTGCCCCTATTGGACACATGCAGGGGCCACGTGTACTTAGCTGTGAAGTGCCATGTGCACCTGGGATGCTGTATAAATCCTAATTCCTCCATGCCATGCCCTGGGTTTCCCTTGGCGGGGCTCTGCCATCTTAATGCTGGCCAAGGCTGCTCCACTGTGATGGGATCACAGCCCAAAGTGGGCTGGCTGCAGCAGATAGGAGAGTAGCCCCAGTCAGGTGGCAGACACTCAGCAGATGCAAAACTCAGGGGTGTCAGCAGGGTTGGACTTTTCCTCAATGGCAAATGTTTATAACCCCAAATCAAAGCAAATTAATATAAGCTTAAAAGGGGGGAGGGATATCTCCCCCCAGTCTCCTGGGCTGGGCTTGGCTTCCTGCCAGCCCTGGGTACCCAACCAGCTACTTGGACAGACTTTCCCTGAGAAGCTGTACAAGGGAGGGGTCACTGTTAAGACCTCATTCACTGGAGACCAGATGGTGTCCCTGCGTCATGTCACACCCCTGTTTCAGTGCAGCAATACTCTGCTGCCATGCTGGTCACAGCGCACGCCCTGGGACACAGCGCCCATGGGAGGTATGGCCCTTGTAGGGGCTCTGGGGAGGTGATTCTCCCACGTGTCTTTCAGCAGACGGGAAACTCTCTGCTTTTTCTCCCAGGGAGCAGGGGGCTCTTCCATGGGATTTGCCAGGTATAGGAGGGTTCCTGGGGATCAGAGTTCACCAAGCTGCCCTGTCCTGCACCTGCGGGGCTGCTCTCCTGGGGCCTGGGCCTGGAGGCAGGTAATCAGCTCAGAATCCTCTCTAGATGCTTTCAGCTAAATGAGCAGTTGTGGGACTGTCTGGAAGCTCCAGCCCCACTGCAGCTTCCCTACAATAATGGCACTTCCTCTCTTTTCACAAGATGTTTCCTGGGAGTTTATTTTTCCTGGAAATTAGCTGGAGCCAGCCTTATCCTCAGAGAGCATCTGAGATACTGATCTTCTCCCCTCCCCATCATCCCTCCCATCACCAGCCAGCCTAGCAGTACCCCAGTCAGCCCCCTGTTCTTCTGCTAAGGGAGGACCCGAGGAACAAGGGGTCACTTGGAGCTCAGACACCAGAGGGGGTAGTGGTGGGGCAACCCAAGAAGAACAGCTTCAAACTGATCCCCCCGCTGTACCTAGCCTGCAAAATACACTACAGGAGCGATTCCTCAGCATTGCTCTAGCCCCACAGTGATGCAAGGGGAATAATGGGGCTTGGGACCATTACGGCAGGATCCCCGAGGACTCTTCCACTGCCAGTGCCCCTCTCTGCTCCCCCAGATCCATTATGTGGAGGACACGGGGGGGGGGGTGCTAGAAGCTGGGGGTCCCTCACCTGAGTGTGTGATGCCTGCAGCGCAAGAGCCACAAGAAGTTTCAGGAAACTGCTGAGAAGCTGCATCGCTGGTTTTGCCTCCTCAGTTTTGCCCCAGTGAAGAGTCCCGTGTCCCAGCTGAAACAAACATACTGCCCCCTGCGAGAGATTCCAGAGCTGGGGAAATGCAGAGATCCCCTGGCTGTGGCACTCCTGGGAGCCCTCACGCTGGCCACAGTCCAGGACCCGAGCGTCCCAAACACAGCACCCGTGGTCCAGTCACAGCAGCTTAGCCCTGGGAGAGGCTGTGGTGGTCAGTGGTCAGGAGACGGGAGGCCAGTGTTCCAGAGCCCCCGAGGTGGCACGGGATGAGGGGTGCTCAGAGACAAGGGACGCTGATAGCTGAGATGCAAGTCCAAGCTGTCTTAGTCCTGGGACACTGACACCACCTCTGCCCTGCTCAATCCCAGCACACAGGTTCCCCTCCTGCTCCTGTGGGCTGCTCTCCGGCCATGTGAATGCTGCCCTGCCTGCTTTGCAGCTCTGTTTCATGAGCCGAGGGCTCCTCCCAAGTCCCTCCCCAACTCACACCCCCCCTCCCACTTTCCCTTCCTCTGAGACTGCACGGAGCTGCGCTGCATCCTCTGGGCTTTGGAGCCCCACAGCCTCCAGATGGCCATTTGTTTCCTTTCGTCGTGCATCAGTGCCGCATGTCCGTGCGTGTGGCTATGTGCGCCCCCGCAGGTGTGCGCGCCTGACTGTGCAGGTGCTGCTGTGACTGTGCGTGCGGTCATTGTGTGCAGATGTGGCTGGGAGGGATGTCATGGGAGCGGGCACATGTACAGGTGTGTCCGTGGGAGGGAGTCTGTTCTCTTCCAGCCCTCCAGCCTCCCCCATCACTATGGTATGCACATGCAATGTGTGAGCCGATATTGGCTTTAGGTCATACAAACCACATCACTTGGGACCCTTCAAATATGACTAGACCTTGGCAAATAGATTGTAGAAAATGATCTGCCCTGGCTCTCGAGTGAGGGAATAGATGGGACCCAATAGGGCACTTTAATCTCTATGCCTCTCTCTATTTCATCCTCTAGTTAACCTGTGTGTCTGGCTCTCTCTTTCTCTCCCACGCTCTCCATCCCTCCTGCTCTTTAATACAATATTGAAGCTGAAAGCTCAAGCTCTTGAAAATCAGGCTGCACCTTAAAGCTGCTTCCTGGGGTTTATGCCTTTAAATAGGATTTCTCTTTAACTAGTTCTCATTAATAAATATTTGTCCTGTGGCGGCACCTGGAGCCCTCCATCAGGGCTACATAGTGCAGGGTGCTGTATACACACAGATATAGACATGGTCTCTGCCTTGAAACACTCACACTATAAAGAGTCGCTGTATATTAATCTGTGTGTAATACACTCCAGACTGGAATGTCACAGACCCGGGGCTGTGGTATTGGACTCCATGATTTTCATGTTTTTTAAAACTGGAGACGTTTGACACGTGGCGGTGGATTTAATGGTAACAATTGACCCTTCTGGACAGCTGCCAAGTTAAACCTGTTGTGTATGGGGAGCTCAGAGAAAGCTGGGGGAGGACTCCCCACCTTGGGCTGCTGGGCTGTCGCAGGGGCCAGAGGCACAGATTCCTGATTGCTCTGATTTTTGAGAGACAGTTGGAATTGATGGAGCTCATTTAAGAGGCGTCTGTGCAGAACTGCTGCCTTTATGCACTGCATGCACCAGCCCACGTAGCCATAACATACAGAGGCTGTGTCTATGCTGAGGAGCCGACTAGTTTGCTTCAACTAGAAGAAAAATAAGAGTATTCAAATTTCCCAGAGGTGCCTGGATGTCTGTGTTAGTCAAGAGGGCATTGTCTGCAGAGACATGTAGAGCTGATGTCCTATGGCCGAAACCTTCTCCATGCCCCAAAACGGTATTCACCCTCCCTTCATTCAGCTCCCTCCTGCAGCCTTCCTTCCTCTGCATGACCCAGGAAAGCCATGTCAGTACAAGTTGCTACCATAGTATTTAAAAAAGCTCCAGGCTGGCACCATCCACTGGGTCTCCCAGAGCATCTGGTTCTGGCTATTTATTTTTGTAAATCCCATGGGGCAGGGCTTATGGCTTCTACAGAGACCTGCACACAGTCAGCACTTAATAAATATTGAGAATCTTGCTCTTCAAGCTAGCTGGAAAAGCCAGCTGTCCCCTTCCCCAAGAGCCTCCTCCCTCCACACACACTGTCTTTACATAACACAAGTGTATAAAATGGGACAGTGCCGCTGGCTGCAAAATATGAGAAGCCAGACCCATCATGTCTATAGTGCAGAGTTGGGGGCCGTATGTCATATGATTTGAAAATAGTATTTTCTTGTAAGAAGTCCGACATTTACACTTCTCTTGGGCAGCTCTAGTTTTTCCTTTGGGCTTCCCAGCCTGCTTGCCAAGAGCTTTCAACTGTATCAAAACCAGGTGCCAAACTGGGGTGGGAGGCAAGGGGAGAAGGGGAGTAGCAGTACTCTGCCACCGCCACGTTCTGCCCACAATCATAAGCTCCACCTGCCCTGTCAGAGCTATTGAGCCATGTATTCTGCAACTCAGGCAGATATTACTGCACTGCTGTGCGCAGAGTTCACATTTTCAAGGACTTTGTTGCAGACATAACAGCTTCCAAGTGACTTTTGCTTTTTACTCTTTTTCTTGAGAAACAGAAGAACAAGAAAGCAGCTTGGAAGAGGTGTGTCAATACGCTGCACCGCTGCGTACCAGCCCAATCCCAGTCCAGGGCTGAAACCTGAGACTCATGGACTTCTCATTGCTTTTCATATAATCCCATGTATGCTGGCACTTGCAAGGGGGTTTTCAGTATCATTTTTAATCTAGGTTATCTATCTATGTTACATGACTGTCCAAGCGCTTGTCTACACACAAACTTGCACTGAAACAACAAAGGAGTGAATTAAATCCAGCTGAGTTATTTGGATGCAGACTTGCAAAGAGACCAGCCCTAGGGCTCCTCTCACCCTGGCATCATACTACCAATCCACTCTGAAGCTGTGCTCATCTTGCCAGCTCAGCTGCCTTATGAAGACAAAAGCCCTAGAGAGTTTCAAACTCTAGTCACTGCCAATGTATTTTGAGTGTCTTGTTTTGCTTCTGAACACACTGGAGGGTGAAATCTCATGAGTGAGGAAGTGGTGGCTGTTGAGCTGAGTCAGGGCTTCAGTTATAAAAGTGTGGGAAATTAACTCTCTGGTCATCAGAAATAACAATCCCTGACAACACGCTCTCAGTGTGCTAGTGTAAAGGAACAACCGGGACATTTATGTTCTCTCTGTACCCCAGGGTGTCTTGGCAAAGCTGCAGACTGCAGTTATGGTGGGTAGGGCAGATTTGGGCACCAGAAGGCAGCAGGATCCACAATGGGGCATTAGGACCAGCCCCGCACAATGGATTCCACACCCTGGGGCATTAATGCCAGGGTTCAGACATCTCTTGTCCTCCTAGGACAGGGGTAGGCAACCTATGGCATGCGTGTCAAAGGCGGCACACGAGCTGATTTTCAGTGGCACTCACACTGCCCGGGTCCTGGCCACCGGTCCAGGGGGCTCTGCATTTTAATTTAATTTTAAATGAAGCTTCTTAAACATTTTAAAAACTTTATTTACGTTACATACAACAATAGTTTAGTTATATATTATAGACTTATAGAAAGAGACCTTCTACAAACGTTAAAATGTATTACTGGCACGCGAAACCTTAAATTAGAGTGAATAAATGAAGATTCGGCACACCACTTCTGAAAGGTTGCCGACCCCTGTCCTAGGAAATAGACTTGGCCCTCTACTGTGGCAACAGTAGTGCAGATGAAATCCTTATCCTCCTGAGTTTTTGCACGAGGGAACAAACATGATCCACTTGTGCTCTGAGCAGAGCAAGAGGCCCCTGTGATGAGCTGGAATTCCTCAGCACTGAGCTGCATCTGGCTGTTTTGTGGGCTCATGTTCCCAGGGTGTGTGCAACAGGCACTGGAATGTGGCTCCAGCAGACATGCATTCTTGTCAATAACAGACCGGGGCAGAGTCTGCTCCTCTGGTCTGTTCCATCTCAGCCCTTCCTGAGTTTAAGGGACAAGCCTGGAAAAGCACTTCCTAGCCCAAGCCTCCACCTTCACAAGGACATGCAGGAGGCAGTGGTGGGGAATCATTTATCAGCAGGGCTTACATGTCATCTGAGCCATCCGACATATTGCAGCTGAGCTCATGAACATGACAAACCTTCCCTTTCTGGCCTGGCAAATTGGCAGAGGATGAGTGTCACAGCCCTAGTCAAGCTCCCCCTTCTGGACACTCACCAGGCTGCTGCATTTGGGTCCCAACACACTGGGCCCATGCACTTTAAGTGTCCCTTGGTCTGGGTAGGCTCCAGCACTGGCTCTTTCTTTGGCTTCTCTGGAACAATTCCTGGGCACAGCCTGTCTGTTACCCCTTCATGGAAATGGCACCTTGCTGTACAGCTGCCCTAGGCCACAGGACCAGTGCTAACCACCTCCAAGACACCCCAGTAGCTTAAGAACACCCTTGCCCAGAGCTCCAATCCTATGCTGTGGGTTACAGTTCGCCCCTGCAGGAATGTGATAGCTGAGACCCACAACACACGGGATTTGTAAAGGTTTCTAACACAATCTCGTTAGTCAGCACAAGCGAGATACAGAGTGAGGTAAAAACAACACACCTGCATGCTGTTCCCTGCCTTAGCTTCCTCACCACTCTGGAGTGTTCTTTGAGCTTTGGTCAGAGTCCTCTAAGGAGTGCAGGATCCACCTCCTGCACATGGCTTCTCCTGCAAATCATGGATGTCTCTCTCCTGCAACTAGCTGCCTTCTTCATCAGCTGGCCCCAGAGTCTAAAAGGACCTCTCTGCTTCATTCTCTCCCTTGCCTCAAACTTCCTTGTCTTTATAAACCCGTGCTCTGTCCACTCTGCTGTCCTGTTTGGGGATTTGCAACTCAGCACTCCCTGTGATAAATTTGGATGAACCGGTTTTCCAGCTCAGGGACCCTCCTTAGCGTACCTATTGTTTGATGAGCGCACAGTCATTAAGGTTAATGACTTCTTTTGTTTGGGCTATAGCTTCTCCCAGACAGGGTGAGGGAAAGAGTCAGGGATCTCAACAAACCATCCCAATGGGGAAATAAGGAAAAAATATTAAAAAGCCAACACAGCCTGGATGGGCAAGTGCCCTTGGGCTTTGTCACAATGCAGAACATCATGGTACTCCACACCAGCAGAGCTCAGTCCCCATGACTGCATACACTCCCTAATGCCTCACAGACTGGCTGGCACAAAGCATTGGCGATGGGAAATTGAGCCATCCACCTCCAGGGCAAGAGATGTATAACGTTCAGGAGAAAGACTGAGGCATAAAAGAAAGAGGAACATTTCCCCAGGTGCAGGTACAGAGCAAAATCTGCCCAATGTCCAAAGAATGCTATCACAATGCCTGGGGATGTATGCAGCTTGAGAAGGATACAGTCTCCCATCCCACCCTGACCCCCACCCCCTTTGTTTGATATTGCTCCAGTTTGCCCTGATGAAATCAAGCTGCATAGGTGGGTCACAAGGACAATTCCCATTCCACTGGCAATCTCCAGGGTTGGGGGCAGACCCTGCAGAGAGGCTCAAAGTACATCAGAATGTCTGCAAAAGGAAGAGAGTCTGGTGTCCCTTCATGTCACCTGTTTATTATTGTTATGTTGGCAGGTGTTAATGGCAGCCATCAAGCAGGTCTTTGATTGCTAGACAATCGCAGACCAAAGCTTCATTTAGGCTAAATGGAAGGAGTAATTAAATGCTCCTTTACATAGCGATAGCTGAAACAATAAAAGTCACCACCCAAATCATTTGGCCCCATGGCAAGGCTTGAGCAAGAACTAGCCTCCGGAAAATAAGAGGGGTTTTCCTGGGGCAGATTGCAAAAGCAAGGGTTAGGGGATTGATTGGTTACAGCTGTGTGTGAGAGAGGCAGAAAGCAGCAGAAAAGCTGTGAGCTTGGCCCTGGGAGGAAGTGGAGAGACAGTGCTTCTTTAGAGCACAGTACTCGTTGGAAAGGCAGACTTGGATTTCCGAGCAAGGAAACTACCTGATGTTAATTGTTTCCACCGTGTTCAGGGAAGCAAGATTTTGTGTAGTCTTTGCAAATAAACAGGATTACACCAAAGAAATAACTGACTTAGCATCAATTTTTCCTCCTAACAAAAACAACCCAGCAAGGCCCCAAATACTGGCTAACCACTTGGACCAAAAGGGTAACATAATTTATCAAGACCCAATAGTGTTCTTGGCCTTGCATCTACAAAGAGACATGTTCCATAACCCAAAGAATTTACAGTCTAATATGGACACTACAACACCGTATATAGAGTAGCAACATGTAACAGCAGTGATATTTACAAGAGATAGGTGCTGGACAGCTTTTTGGAAGCAGCATGATTTTACATTTAATCGTTATATGGTGCTAAATACAAGAGAAGCAGCCCCCATCCAATTTCCTTCTTTAGCCAATAACAGGTGTGGAATTAGGTGCACAGGCAGAGCTGGGTGGGGAGTCCAGGCTGGATTAGCAGGGGTGCTGCTGCACAGGAGTGAGGTGTATCGTAGCAGGGCCCCCTCCAGGCAGCGATATCGCCAGCCCCTGCAATACCAGGGAATGTGTTACTTAGAACATTCCTTAGCCCCTTGCTGCAAATTCCTGTGGCGTCAAAGCTCCCTCCCGGGCCAGGTGCGGAGGATGGGGGGAGACAGGGGAAGGTCTGTTTGCTAAGGAGGAGGCTGACAATTGGGGGAAGTGGGCTGTGTTGTGCATTCCCCCCCCCCCATGCATTGTGAGCACAGGCTGCTGTTGTTGCTGTCAGCAGCAGCAGGAAGTGGCAGGCGGTTAGTCACCCCTGGCTGCACGTGGCCGGAATGCTGCTGTTTATTTTTCTTGCTGGGCGTGGATTAGGCCTGCCCTGGGGAGGATAGCCTCACTGTAGGGATGGCCAAAGGGGGGGAAAAAGAACTGCAGGCAGCTTGGTGCTGGCCCACCCAGTTGACAGCAGCTGGGCCTGGCCTCTGAGCAGGCCCCCTGCATCCCCCCATACAAACTGCCCATCTGACAGGGAGAGCAGGGTGTGACACAGTGGTGGCTCTGACACAGTCCTAGGAGGAGTGAAGTCTTCTTAGGGGAACCTGACACATGGGCCCTGGGAGATGGCAGTGTCAAGGCTGCCCTGTGGACTGTTTGAGCCTCAAGTCCTGGGCGATGGAAAGCGCCGGCCTAGTGATGTGTCTGAGGCCCAGGGAAGGGGAGCAGCGAAGAATCCCTCTTTGCAGGCGTAAGCCCCAAATGAGCATTTGCCTTATAGCTGCCGCTCCTTCCTTCTCGTTCCCGTCCCAGAACGAGAGCCAGTTTTCTCCTTCCTCCCGTCTATCCTTCCCACTCTCTCTTCCCTCACCATTTTGTGTTCCTCTTCCCCGGCACTGGGTTTGGTGGCAGCTGCGAGGTGCTAAGTTGAAGAAGGAGGTTCTAGCCTCAGCTCTGGAGATTTATTCCCCTCCTACTCTCCTCTGCAATGAGTCCCCAGGCGCTGGCCCTCTTACCAAGAGAGCTCAGGCTCCCTGTCTCATGAGCTTCACCCCCAAGATTGAGAATGTCATTGTCCATAGCTGCCAGGGAAGGCTGTCGCCATGAAGAGAGGCTCTCGATGGGATACCTAGGCTCAAAGCCAGGTAGGTCCCTGATGATGGACACTGAGACTTTGAGCTTGGCCTTGTCTACCGTGCGGAGTGAGTGGCACACGAGGGGGATGCGATCCCTGCAGTTGGTGCTGGTGAAGAGGCAGCTGCTGCAGTCTGTGTTTTCAATTCCAGCACGCGCAGGGCTAGGCTTTCTGGGCCGGAGACAGGTGGCAGGAGGAGTTGAACTACCCTGAGAGGCCAAAGCTGTAGGCGGATATTTGTTCTATTTTGTTGAGAAGCAGGAAGAATATACTGAGACACGATAGCTCCCAGCCCAGCCATGGCACAGGCGGTACAGGTAACCATGGGAGCACAAACACAGACCTGCCAGTGCATCTGCTGCCCCCAACACCCCTCTCAGCCAAGGACAGCACATAGGGCTCCTAAGCACATCCCACATTGCCCCTCCTGCCTGGATAATAATGAGCTTTAGTTACTAAGGCAGATGTCTCAAGAGTGCAGATCCCAGGGGCAGGTGTGACCATGGAGAAAGGCACTGACAGAATTGCACAGGGGCACCCAAGCAGATGAGGGTGTGCACAGGTGCAGCTTGGATCAGCAGGTGCAAGACAGGAGGAGCCCATCTTTGCTGGGCATGTTGCTCCGGTCCCAAAGAAACGGCGGGCTCTTTGCAATATCCTGTGGCCAACTGTGTGAGGCAGCTTCTTCTTTCCTGGGCCTCACCACAGGTTCTGGAGGGGAATGGAGCCCAGAAACAAGAGGCCCCATGGGAATGTCACTCAAACAGCTGCAGAGCACTGTGCTTGGACAAAAATAAACAGCAGGCTCCAGACACCAGCCAGCGGAGCAGGGCTGTAACCGTAGCAAGCACAGGGTGAGGGGCCTGGAAAGGCCATGTTTGCCCTGCCCTCTGCCGCTGTTTGGACAGCCCAGGCAGAGCTGAGAACTCCTAAGGCAAGTACAGGAGGGCAGCTCTTGCGCTGCATACTGAAGAGCAAGCTGTAGATACCACCTGCAAGTGACACCACACTGTGAGCTGAATCGATCCCCTCCCGTGAGAATGGGGCTGGGCTGCTAAGGGGAGGGGAGCCCAACACCTGAGCAGATCCTCTAGTCCAGTGGCTCTCAACCTTTCCAGACTACTGTACCCCTTTCAGGAGTCTGGAGTTGTCTTGCAGACCCCAAGTTTCACCTCACTTAAAAACTACTTGCTTACAGAACCAGACATAAAAATACAAGTGTCACAGCACACTAGTACTGAAAAACTGCTGACTTTCTCATTTCTACCATATACTTATAAAATCAATCAATTGGAATATAAATATTGTACTTATATTTCAGTGTACAGTACATAGAGCAGTATAAACAAGTCATTGTCTCTATGAAATTTTAGTTTGTACTGACTTCGCTAGTGCTTTTTATGTAGCCTGTTGTAAAACTAGGAAAATATCTAGATGAGTTGATGTATCCCCCAGAAGACTGCTGAGTACCCCCAAGGGTACATGTACCCCGGTTGAGAACCACTGTTCTAGTCCCCTTTCCTCAGGGACATGGCTATTATGCTCCTTACCTGTGTTTGGGGTGAGGAGGGGGCAATTATCCAAGAGGTGGAGGAAATTATCCATCAATCTGCCCCACCCATTGCCCCCTCCCACAATCTGTCCTTCCTGATGCTGGGCACCCATTCTCCACTGCCAAACTCAGGCACCATCCACACCCAACTTAGTGTTTCTGGCTGCTTATCATGTGGACGCAGCGCTCTTGGCTTTAGCTGTCATAATATTGACCCAGAATGAAATAATAGGGAAGGCGGGATCCTGCCTTGCTATGGAGTGAAAACACAGGAGGATCAGGGGAGCAGCAGGCTCCTACATTGTGCAGACAGGGGCAGGAGGCTGAGCTGCTTCCAAACACTACACCCTGTTGCCACACCTGCTGATAAGAGGGCACTTCTGAACGACACTGGCAGGGTTTACCCAGATTCATCTTAGTGAGGACGAACGTATGTACCCCAAAGGCTTTATCCTAAAGCACTTTACAGGATGTGCAGACAGGGATCGCTAACCCCCACCCAAATGGTGGTGCGACATGCCAGCTGATGAATGGTCCGCACCACCACCACCTAGCACAGGAAGTGAAGGGCAATCCAGTATGCAAAAGAAATTACAGGGGGCATATAAAGAGAGTAATTGTATGGAGCTGGAATCTGACCAGGATGCAGGTCCGGCTATTAGGCAAAAAGTCATTGACTCTTAGTGTCCACAAACTGTCTGAGCCTTAGTTTTATGTCCCATCCAAAAGACAGTACCTCCTCGATCACCATGCTGGTGCCGTGATTCAGTATCTACTCAGAGGGGCCACTCCCCCACTGAGTCACCCACACCACTTCATGAGCACCCAGGGTTTTACTGGAGGGAGGATCTCCCATGCAAGTACCAACAAGCCCAACACCATTTAACGTATGAGCTCTGACAATCGCGGCTGTAGGCCAGAACTGATGTGAGTACCTGGTGTCTTCTGACTTCACCCTGCATGAGGCCCTCTTTCTCTCACCCCTCTATCAGGCTTGCCTACATGATGTTCGGTCACTTAATCTCTTCCTGTCCTGGCTGGCCCTTGGCATCCTTCCTGATGTTCTGTACACTGGTGCTGCTGTTCGAGCTGAGTTTATGGCCCAACAACCATTTTTCAGGCCATGTGATAGGTATGTATTGAAGCCGAACTGAATTCATTTTGCCCAGAGAGAAATTGTATCAAATGCTTTTCTACATCCAGAGACACTGATTCAGTCCTGTTGCCTTCCCTTTGTCCACTTGCTTTGGGTGATGGAAAAGCAACCAACTCTGTGGAGACAATCCTTTATAAACCTCATTTGTTTATGGTGCTCATGGTTCCATGGTGCTCATGGTTCCATTGTCCTCTAGATGGTTACGGGAGTGTTCTCTCTTACTAGTGTTTCCATTGTTTTATTAGGGACAACAGTTAGATTTATGGGCTGGTCATTGCCAAGATCACTTTCTTTTTGAAAATTGGCATCACATTCCCTTCTCTGTAGTCTGCCAGTGCTTGTCTAGTTGGCCATTAATTTCAAATGTGCTATAACTGTCGATGCCCCAGTAGTTGTGTATATTCCTCAGACCCTCTGATTTGTGTATGTTTGATTTTCAAAATATTCACTTCCCTGCCTTTGATCACAAGTTAGTTCTCTTCATTTTTCTGGAAGGTTGGACTTTAAAAATTAGTTCATTTTAGAACCCTCCTTGATTCCACCCACCCCTTCCTCATTTATTAACTGACCTGATTTCTTTCTAGCTCTTCTTCCCTCTAATATATGGGGGGAGAGCACTTCAGGGTCTCCTTAGCTTTTTGGCAGCATTAACTGATTCTGCTTTTTTCCTGACATCATCCTCATCCTGCAGCTTTGACACAATCTCTGGTTCTTGCTGGTTCTTCCATCCTTCTCCATTACACGTTCTTCTTTTCAATTCTCAGATCTTTGAGCCACTCAGCTCTAAAGCCACATTGTCCAGCTTTCTCTCAGAGGAAATGTCATCTCTCACCCCTCCATTATGGCATCTTTTAGCCTCCTTCAACCTTCTCCTGTGCTGGTGGATTTTAATACTTCCTCCCAGTGCACCGTGTGCACTAGATTTCCGAACTCCTCCCCAAAATTACTTTTGTAAAGTAAGAGGTTTGGACATATAGTGCTGTCCCTTCACCTCTCCTTCCCTTTCTACGTATCCCATATCCCTCAACACTGATAGTTCAGGTTGTTAGTCCCACTAGACCCAAGCCTCCATCATTAAGCATCCCTTGTGGTTCTTGCTGGCTCCCTATACTCCTGGTGCTTGTGTATAGGTGAGTATGCTCCTTCTCTTCATCTCCTGTTGTTGAATGGCTCATTCTTCTAATTGACATTGGATGTTGGAAGCACACGTCTGGCAGACGCCCTTAGTTGCATTACCTTCCAAACTCATTGCCTGGGCTATCTGTGCAGCTGCTGAGCTGCCAGGAGAGACTGGATTTCAGTCTAGTATAAATTGTGTATTGGAGAAAATTATTTCCTCCTCCATACCCCTCCCCCCGTACCCTGTGTTCCCTGCCCCACCCCATCCTCTCATCTTCACGTGCCTTCAATCTCCTCCTCCCCCTTTTGATATTCCTGGGCATTTCTTGCCTAACTCTGTCTGGGTCCTGGCAGCAGCTCCTTGCTAATGACAACCAGATGGTACTTGTCTCTTGCACTGTAATCCCTCCAAGCAGCCAAAATCCAACACTTCCCTTCAGTTCCCTGAGGGCATCAGGCTCTGGCATGTCCCAGCCACGTGGGGGCCAAGGGACTAAAAGCTCCTGAAATCCCCATTCAAGAGCTCTCCATTCATGAAAATGACACACAACTTCACATGCTGGCTGTGGGGGGAGCTCCGACAGCAGGGGCTGCAGGGAACAGGGCAGGACCACCAGTGGTCGGTGAGCTCCTGGCTACCTCAGACCCAGCCACTCGCAGCAGGACTCTGAGACAAAAATGGCCTGTAGTCGCTGTGGGATTGAAGCTAGGGAATGTAAACAACCCAGGATCCACAAGGAGGTCATAACCTCAGAGTCCAGTTTCTCTTCCTCCTGCTCCCGCCTTCCTAATCTCTGGGGCTGCACTGTTTACTAGAGCGAAAAGTAAACAAACAAAGGAAAGCACAGAACCCATGATTTTTGGTTGATACCCTACACCCTGGTCCCAGCTGCATGCACGCACATGAGCACACATACACAGGCATGCCCAAACAGGCACAAAGACAAGCAGAGACAGGTGCTCACAGGCACAGGCAGAGACAGGCACTCAGAGAGGTGGATGCTCACACAGGGCCTGACTCTACAAAGCCTTGCCCCTCTTGTTATTTATAGTGCAGTAGGGCCGATGTGTCCCACTGTGCTGGGCACTGTACGAACACAGAACAGAAAGACCGTCCTTGCCACAAAGAGCTTACAATCGCAGTATAGGACCAGGGCCAGCGCTTCCACTAGGCGACCCTAGGCGGTTGCCTAGGGCGGCAGGATTTGGGGGGCATTATTTTGCCCTCCTCGGCGGCAATTCGGCAGCGGGGGTCCTTCTGCTCCGCATCTTCGGGGCGCTTCAGCGGCGGGTCCTTCACTCGCTCCGGGACCCGCCGCCAAAGCGCCCCGAAGATGCGGAGTGGAAGGACCCCCGCCGCCGAATGCTCTGAGGAGGAGCGCTGCCACCTAGGGTGGCAAAAACCCTGGTGCCGCTCCTGTATAGGACAAGAGACAGCAGATGGATGCAGGATACAGGTAAAACACCAGGAAAGAATGACACGGTGGGTGAGGTAATATCTCGTATTGGCCCACCTTCTGTTGGTGAGAGAGACATGCTTTTGAGCTGCACAGAGTTCTTCCCCAGGTCTGGGAAATGTACTGGGAATGAGACAGAACTGATCAGCACAGCTGGGGGTGGTCTCGGCACAGCAGCTGCCCAACCATTGTTAAGGGTTTTTGTTTTTTGTGTGTGTTATTTACTGCTGGGGAAGCAGCATTTTATGCTCACTTTGCACAGCTGTAAATAAAGACACCAGGTATGAGGCACAGGGGCGTGCAGCCCACACACAGAGCTAGCCAGATGCTCCTGCACAGCAGGGCTGGAGTCATGCCGGAATGCTCTGAACACCGTTCCAGCATTGTTTTATTTTGTTGGTGCTCTGGTAGTTCCGAATGATCACTTATGAGTAATGGTACCGGGTGTGCGTTGCGGCACTTATTTTTAGGAGTCAGTCACTGCTGCACAGACCCAGACACATGCACAGACACACATTCATCAACCTGCCAAAGTGACTCACTGATCTTCTCCAGGCTAAAGGTAGCTCCAGCGTAGACCATGCAGTGTATGGGAAGAACTGGGTCCAATGTCGCACTGGCCGTAACTCTTGCTACAGATGGGACACGGCACAGAACGCGGGGAGTGGGTGAGGTTAGCCATTCTCCATGGTCATATGAAGGGAGCTGCCTAGCTAGGCTCAGAATGGGCGGGGGGGGGGGGAAGGGGTTGGGGGGAGGTTCTCTGCCGAGAGATTCAAGATGCCTCCAGGAGAAATCCTTTGGAGGCCAGTCCTTTTCCCGTAAGTCTCTCAGACATCACCTGCCCATGCTATGGAACCCCATGTATTGTCCGAGCAAGGCTGGCCATGCAGTCACTGCTCCTGCTGAGTAGATCCCATATACTAAGCTGGGCTCTCCTGGGGTTGCTAACTTCCCCCTTTCCCTGCACAGAACCCCTCCAGACGCATGGGACTCTCTGGGAGAAGGGATCTGCTAGAAAGTGGAGTGGGACTGGGTGCTCTATCTGATTAACCGTCAGGTACCACGTTTCTGACACTCCCACACCCCAACCATGAATTGGTATCATCCTGCCCTGGGCTCGGCCACTCACCAAATGGGAGTGGAGCAAGCCAGAACAGGGCGAGACAGGTGTGGATTGGGCCTAATGAACAGCCCGGGCCATGCAGACAGAGTGCCTGTCGCAAGCACCCCGCACAGGCCAGTTTGCTTTGGTTTTCACAAGCTGACAGAACAGGGTGCAGGGGAGGGTGCCTGGCAGGTAGAGCAGAGTAGGGATGAGAAATATGCTGCTGCTACTGCCTGAGACATGGACTCTGAGCTCCAGCAACTGGAGACAAAGAGCAACATTCCTGCCTTATCCTGGATAGGTATTGGCTTCGCCAGCAGGAGTGCTCAGGCTTCCAGGAACTGCTGCTTTCCCAGCCCATTTGCTTTGGCTCTCAGTTTCTAGAACATTGAATTGTCCAAAATAAATCCTGTATTCCTTCTCAGGACAGACGCCTCCTGTTCTGTGGTGCAAACCCTGTGTTCCCTCCATCCTCCCTTCCTGCTGCTTGGCACAGACCTCCTATTCTGCTCCAGTACAGGCACCTTGTTCTCTGTGGCACAAATCACGTCTTCCCCCAGTCGGGTGACCAGACAGCAAATGTGAAAAATTGGGATGGGGATGGGGGGTAATAGGAGCCTATATAAGAAAAAGACCCAAAAATTGGGACTGTCCCTATAAAATCGGGACATCTGGTCACCCTATCCCCCAGGCAGATGCCTCCTCCTCCTTTATCGAAACTCAGTCTATCCCTTGGGCCCTTTGCCTATTGAGGGCTGAATAACATTGCCCTTCCCCTCCCCAACCCCAGTCACTGCCTGCACCTTGCATTTCAGGTCCCACCTATATTACTGGTCCAGTGGTCCTGCATGTGGGGGACTTGGGAGCTACTGCACAGGATGAGGTGATCTGGGGCCCAGCACAGTCCACAATGTGTGGGATCCACTCCCATGTCCTTCTTCCATTAGCTGCCCCGGCCTGACTCCTCTCTAGTATTATCCAAGTTCATATACCTGCATCCACCTCCATGATTCCTCTAGGGATGGGGCCCTGTGTGCCCCCTGCTGGCCAAGGCAGCCTGCTCCACAGGGAGGGTCTGTTGGAAGCGTGGCAGTTTTACTCTTTAACTGGCTGTGATGCTGGCAAACCAGGTGCCAGCTTATGCCAAGGGCCCTATGCCTCACTTGGACACTGACAAATACACAGCTGGAATTAGTCTGGCTCACCTGTGTGTTAGTGTTGTTAAAATAGATATTAGAGTTATAAACATCTGCTTAATGTTTAGACTTTATTGAACGCTTGTAAGTTGCTGCCTGCATTGATATCACTTGTAACATCTGTATCCCATACTGTAAGGTCATATCTGAGTGTTTGCATTGTAATTCTCTGTAACTGTAAATCATCAGACAGGAAAGCATTAATGAGTGTGAAATACTAGTTCCCAACAGGAGGTGTTATCTCCAGCCCAACAAAGAAGGCCCACCAATACCAGATGAACTATTGTGGAACATCAAAGGACAAAACACTTTGTTAATTGCTCTCCCCACCCCTTGAAGAGGAGCTCAGAGAAGAAGGGAAGGGAATAAAAATCCCTGACAAGGAGAAACTGTATCTCTATGCTGCTTGGACTCTGGGAACAGAGGCGGCTCCAGGCACCAGCGCAGCAAGCGCGTGCCTGGGGTGGCAAGCCGCGGGGGGCGGCGTGCGGTTGCCGTGAGGGCGGCAGTGAGGCAGCCTTCGGCGGCATGCCTGCAGGAGGTCCGCCGGTCCCGCGGCTTCGGCGGCAATTCAGCGGCGGGTACGGTGAAGGCGTGGGACCGGCAGATCACCCGCAGAAACGCCGCTGAATCCGCGTGAGTAGCGGACCTCCCGCAGGCATGCCGCCGAAGGCTGCCTCACTGCCATGCTTGGGGCAGAAAAAAACATAGAGCCGCCCCTGTCTGGGAAGGCAAGGTTTTCTAGGCATCAGTAAGAGATCCCCAGCATTTAGCCTGGGTTAGCCTTAACGGACATATAAAGCTTGCTTATTATAGAAGCCTCTATTACATTTTGAAACTTAAGACTGTAACCCATTTGTGTGTGTATGTTTAACTGCTTTAACCTTGTTAATAATTCTGATTTCCTCTTCCTCATTAATAAAATCTTTAGATAGTTCATTATAGGATTGGCTACAAGCATTGTCTTTGGTGTGAGATCTAAGGGGCAATTGACCTGGGGTAAGTGACTGGTCCTTTGGGCCTGGGAGTAACCTGAATATTGTTGTGATTTTTGGTGTAGAGAACCATCTATCACAAAAGCAAGCTTGCCTAGGTGACAAGATAGATTGCATGGATGCTGACTTTCTGATTTCCCTGGGGGAGGGGGGGAATGGGTGTACTCGACCCCTGCTCAGCCCCAGGCCCTGCCCCCACTCCACCTCTTCCCCCAAGGCCCCTCCCCCGCCCTTGCTCTGCCTCTTCCTGTCCCCCTCCTCACCACTGCACCTCCTGCCCACCGCTGAACAGCTGATCAACGGCAGGTGGGAGGCAGAGTAGCTGATCGGTGGGACCTGCCGGTGGGTGCTCAGCACCCACTATTTTTTTCTGTGGGTGCAGTTGGCGCCTATAGACTGGAGTACCCAAGGGGACTGACTGTGACTTCATGGTTACACTGTTATATTGACTGAGGAGTTTACACTTGACAGTTGGTGAAATTTAAGTATGGAACTCACAACCAATTTGGGGTTTGTGTCCTGCTTCTTAACAGTCTGCCCTGAGGTCAGTATTCATGCTCTTGAGCCACTGCAGGACAGCTTGACACCCGCAAATGCTCACCCTTTCTCCCCACCAACGTAGGCTCCACATCTTTCAGGGGGCCTACCTGGGAATCCCTATTCAATCTTCCTTCCTCTGTGACTGAGCGGCCCAGTGCTACAGCACTTCCAGCCACTGGGGTGAGTGCAGTGATAGAAGCAGTGAGACCCCTTCTGCTGTCCCCCCTCCTCTCAGGCTACTGCCTCCCACTAGCATGCTGGACTGTCCCTTCCAGTTCCCATTCTAGCTATTTGGCAATTGGGAAGGGCTTTCTGGAAATGGGCTGGCAAAACTGAGAGGGGTGAAGGCGCTGGCTCAGAGCCAGCACAGCCTTGGCCAAGTCATTTCTCATCTGAAAACCAGGCATAGCGATCCTCACCTGCTACCCAGGGACCTCAGGAGGCCCCCATTATTTAGCGTTAGTAATGTGCTCTGAGCTACAGTAAGAGAAGCTGGGTCCCTATTATCTCTATGTGGGCCAGGGATTCTGGGACGAGATGCAGCACCTCCTCCCCTATCCCATTTCTCCTCTCCCTTACTCCTCTACTGAGGGACTTTTGGTGCTGAGGCCCCACTTACCCTCCCTGGGAACATTCCAGATGCGTTTTCTCAGGCAGTTTGTACTGTAGCCATTTCTTCCCACTGCCGATCCCGCCCCATCCCAGCTGAAATAACATCTAAGAGCCTTAATCCAAAGCCTTGTTATTGCAGCAGAAAGTAGAGATACTAGGACTCAGAATGAATGGAAGGAGCAGCGAACAAGACTGGAAGCGGCTCCAAGTGGCATAGCCTCCACAGACCCAAGGGAACGGGGCACAAGTCAGGCTGTCCCCACACTATATCTGCACAAGCCTCGCCAGAGACAGGCTGCAAGAACCCATGGGCTGGGAAGGCAGCCTCAAGAGGAGACGGGCAGAGAGGGAAGTGACCTCAGGAATGTCTCACTCCAATGCCGTTATTAGGAATCGTGGGATTGTTACTATTTCCATCAGGGGACACCATGGGGATTGTGGGTAAAGAAAACAGAGCTCCTGAGAACTGGCAGGGCTGGACTGTGGGCAGGACATGTGATCCAAGGCCCTTCCTCCCACCTCCTTTCCAAATTAGCCCTGCAGAAGTCTTTGCCCATGGAGGTTCCCACAGGATGGACACTCCCAATCTCTCTGCCACCCCAATTCAGTTGTGGGGCCGGGGAAGGTCAGAATTCTTCTTGGCCAAAATCTGCTTTTGAAATGACGGTGAATGTCATGTGGGCAATGGAAAAGGATAAACTGCTACAAGCAGAATGTCAGCATTGGGCATTAAGGGATTCTAAAAGGGGAGTGAGAGAAAGTACCTAGCTTCCAACATGGCTTCCACCCTCCTCTCCCCAGCCTGTCTCTTCTCTCTTCTGCTGAGCAGACACTACACATCCACTCTGCTGTGCTCACAAGTGCTGTAGGCTGCTCCACCATGTGGAAGTGTCCCTCTCCACACTGGTGAGACCCTGGAACTAACCAACAGGTCCTACTCTGTCTCTTCCAGGGCAACCAATGAATTAAACAGCACCTCGGCACCACTTTGACTCACATTTTGTACATGCTTAGATAGATTAAATGGCAGTTTGCCCATAATCACCCACACCTTCAATAGGATAGTTCGGTCGCAGTGTTTCTGAAATGCGGCCACCGTGGCTGCATGCGGCCACCAGGGCCTTTTCTTGCGACCACAGCCTACTGGGCTGGCGGGGGGATGGGAGCGCAAAGCAGTGGCCCCTCTCCCAGGGCTGCCAACAACGGTTGGGCCCTGCCCCGCTCTGGAGACAGAAATGCTGGAGGTGCAGGCAGCTGGTGCAACCAAAAAAGCAAAAGAAACAACAAAAAAGACAAGAACCATGAGAAGCACCTTATTTGTGTTTCTATTCTGTTTATGTCCAGTAAAGAATAGAGACAACTGTAAATTACTTTTTATTACTGAGTCTGAAAAAACCCTACATAAATAAATTATAGTGATTTGGACATGTATATGTGCATATTTATTTGTTTTTCCTAAAGTTAATTAAATATTTTAGGAAAAATTGTCAGCATCGCCACCAGCCAGAGTTGGTGGCCACACTCTGAGGCCACCAAAACATTTGTCGTAAGAATCCCTGGTCTAGGGAGATGACAGTGCCCAGTATGTAAGACCCTAACTGTATCTGAGCAGTTACAACTCAGATCAAGAGTGCGTGTTGTACTTTGAGACCTGTAGACTTTGTGGAGCACTGTTCTACAGAAAGTGCGGTGTGGGGGTCACAATGCCTTCTCTTTTATACCAATTAGCTAAATCTCTCACCCTTCTCTCAGGCTGCAAACATAAGTTAGACAAAAGTGCACCCTGAGTTATGAATGAGAGCCCTCTTATGGAAGACTGGGGTTTACTTCCCCTCCAACTCTTCTGGGCATTTGGGGCTCGCTCCCCTACTCCTTCACCTCAGATCTATGGGCCTTTAGGTCTCATTCCCTTACCGCATCCCTGGGTCTTTGGGGCTTTCTTCCCTTTGTCATGTCCACTATGTTATTTGGGCCTTGTCCCCCACATACCTCAGCCACATAGGGCTCACTTTGTGCACCCCCTATGTCCCACACATGTGCAGAACTCCCAACAGTCCCAGGTTCCACAGGACTGTTCACTTTCACCCACAACCTTGCCCCATCCCAATGGAAAAGGAACATTTCCTACATTAAGGGCAGCTTGGGGAGGAGAGGTGCAGTTAGCTCTGGGCACTCAAAACAAGTGGTGTTGCAACTTGGGATGCAGGGTCACAGCGCCACTCAGGTTTGGTCTGTCCCTCTGCTGTCTCTGTCAGGGTGGCCAGGCTAAATTTCAGCATCATTGCAACCCCATGCGCTGTCACAATATCATATTTGGCACAAGGGGCAGAGAGGCTGAACCTCAGTGGCGCAGCCCCACTTTAGCCACTTGACATGTTGGGAGGTATGCACGTGGGGCTCGCTTCATCCTCCCCGCCCCAGAATGTTCCAGGGACTTGCTCCCCATATCTCAGGCACGTGGGACTCCCTTCGCCCCTCCCCCAGGCACGTGTGTCTCACTTTGCCCAACGTGGACTCCACGAAGCCTCCCTAGCTCCACCACCCCGGCAGACCCCACGCGGCCGGACTCGGAGGAGGGCCCTGGAATGACGCTAATTTGGGAGAGGGTCAGAGGTCACAGGCTCTAGACGGAAAACATTGCACAATCCCCCCGCGAAATCGCCGCACGAGAGACTCCTCGACCGTCTCTGTGATTGGCTTAACGGCCTGGAGTGGACGGGAAGAGAATGGCTCTCGGCCAATAGCAGTAGACAGAGGCGGAAGTGGTCCGTGCCTGGCCTACGTCCGGGTGAAAGTGGTGCCCTCGATCTCACAGTTCCGACCTTGGTTCGTTCCCGCCGCCGTCAAGATGCCGGGCGCGGCCGAGAAGGAGTCGGAGCTGTCGGAGCGGATCGAGGCCTTCGTGGCGCGGCTGAAGCGGGGCGGGGAGCGGCTCAGCTCCGAGGAGGCGGCGCGGCAGACGGTGGGGCTGCTGCGGAAGATCATCGGCCATGGGCGCTGGGGCAGCGCGGGTGAGGCGGGGCGAGCAGCGCCGGTCCCGCGGGAGCCCTTGGCTGGGAACCCCCCTCTGGGGCGCTGGTGTCCCCGCAGCCTGCGCCAGCTCCCTGCCCTCGAGCGGCGCCCGGGCTCGTTTCCCCAGCGGTGGGCGCCCCCCGCCCCATCTCGCTGACAAGGGGCTTCCCCGAGCCGCAGCCGGGATTCTCCCTCTCCGTAGGACTCGGCGCCGCCCGGCCCCGATGCTTCCTCCCAGCCACAGGCCCGCGCTCGAGGTTCCTGGCACTCGCAGTGATTATCCCTCCGTCCGCCCCTCTCTCGCCCGCCCTGAAATCACGGCTTGCCCCAGGGGTTAGCTCTTTAATGAGCCCCCTCTCTAGCTTTGATAGGAAACATTCTCTGATCAGCAAAATGAGTGTCTGCCGCCCACCACGGCCCTGGATTTGGGATACTTTCCCCTGAATACCGAGTCTCCTCTCACCCCCCCCCCCCCCCGCCTTTTCCTAAGACCCGCTGGATTTCTCCCTCCCTGCTGGTATTTGCAGATCTTCCCAATTCAGTATGCTCTGTTAAATAAGACCAGAGCTAATGCTGACACGTGCAGTACCCAGCAGCTGGATTTCCCTCTCTCAGTGCTTCACTGTTTATGATCCTTTGAACAGTTCCTGGAATGTGTGACATCCAAACCACTTTGACTTAGTTTTGTGAGTGGGATTTAGTGATATACTGCATGAAATATTTTAGTAAAAATCCCATCTCATCTATCGTCTTCACCTCATCCACTCATGTAGTAATATTATCTAAAAGCCTGTCAAGTTTGGAATGATCTCTCCTTTATAGCCCACCTGAAACTTTTTTTTTTTTTTTTTTTTTTTTGCTCATGGCTCTGTTGTTTTTCTAGATCATGGTGCTAAGTTTTCTGTCTAAATATTTATTCCAATATGTTAGTAGCAATTGAAACAGGTGCAGGGCTGTTGAAGGGTAGATTGGTTTTAAGCTGGCATAGGGCCACTGGCTGTGGAGTTACTTGAGGCTGTGGCCAGGACCTGCTCTTGGAAGGATAGAGACTAAGCCATCCCCTTGTTTCAGGGGAGCTGATGGCGCTGATTCGGAAGGAGGGCAAGAGGATGACTGCAGCCCAGCCATCTGAGACCACTGTGGGAAACATGGTGCGGCGAGTGCTGAAGATCATTCGTGAGGAGTATGGCAGGTGAAGCTCTCCCTCCCCTTGCTGCCTGTGTGTATCCCTCAGTGATTTGGGAGAAGATCTTCTTGACAGGATCATTTGGATCCTGTATGGTGTCTTCTCTTTGCTGCTCCTGTGAGACCTCTTCAGGAGTCTAAATGAGAGGTCTGTCCTCCCTGTCTCAAAGATTTTCCTTCGAGGTTAAACTCCTTTAATTCCTTTGTAGGAAGGTTTGTAGCCCCAATGAGCCTTGTGGTTTCCCTGCTACTAACAATGTTTCCTCTAGTATGTGTTACTGCTGTGTGAACCCTCCCTCTGCTGCAGATCTCTCTGTGTTCTGACCCTGTACTGCACGTGCTGTTCTCTCCCCACTTTCCTAGGAGAGAGAGTTCTGTTGGAGCAGCAGCCTTGAGCCAGGTTGTTCCATGTGCCTCCTGCAGCTTTCAAAGTTTACTTACATAGCTTTCAGAAGGTACAGTTATTGGCAAAGCTTCAGGTAGCTTTCTGCCACAGACAGCTCTGGAGCACAGTTGCCAACTTTCACATGGTAAATAAGCACCCCGACTTTCACAATAAGCCAAAAATCAAGCTAATCCCATTTCAAAACAAGGCCAAAACAAGCCAATCCCTAAGAACCCCCAGTACTCTATGTGACTAGACCTCCCCCCCCCCGGTGTGCAGTCTAGACTGTGGTGGGCCTGTTTTGCACCCCTGACTCTCTCCCCCCCCTCCCCGCTTGCCAGGAGCTGATCAAAAAAAAGAAACTACAAGCCAAAAACTAGCCAACAAGCAACTCACAAGCCAATTAAGCCAAAAGCAAGCCCAATTTCTGCCTTTTTTCCACAGGTTTGGCATGTCTGCTCTGGAGGCTGTTTGAGAAAGTAGGTGTGGCCCTCTTATCTGACCCCGAATAAGTAAGGCCCCTTATTTCTCTGCTGTGGAAGGACAGTGTAGCTCAAAAGCAGCCTCTTCCATAGGCTTCATCACGTTGTTTACTTGTGCTCCCTTCTTGCTGTGATGGGCTGTGTTCTCTCCATAGGCTCCATGGGCGCAGTGAGGAGAGTGACCAGCAGGAGTCACTGCACAAGCTTCTGACCTCTGGAGGGCTCAGTGAGGACTTCAACACGCCCTATCCCCCACTCAGGGCTAATGTGATTGAAGCTATTAGTGAGCTGCTGATAGAGCTGGGTAGGAGATGAACTAAAACCATTCTATCACTGGGTGGGAGAGAGGGCTGCTCATGGGATTAGGGATGGGGAAGAACCAGTTCCCAGTTTGAATGGAAAGGATGGGGAGCTGTGAGACTCAATCTTGCAGAATGTGTGTCCCGGGAGCAGCAGACAGGGATCCCTTCCTATGTGGTCCTGTGAGGCGAGTAGAACAGTGTCAAGTATGCACCTTCTGGAAACAGGCAAAATTCAGCCCTGTGCTGTTTACATTCAAGGCTTTGAAAGAACCTGAGTAGAGCCCTTCCCCCAACTGACTAAGATGGAGCTATGGTGTGCTCAGGACAGGGATGGACCCTGGAGATAGACTTCTGTCCTGAAGGGAACAGAATTAAATATTTTCCCCTGCACTTCTTCCCTGGCGGATGCATTGCAAGTATTGTCTCTGCAGCCAAGGAGGTCTGCATGCAGCACCTGAGACAGCTAGGAGGGTTGCTATGAGCCTCCCAAACTCCACTCTGCACATGGTACAGCATTCTGCTTCAGTTCTCCTTCCCAACAGGTCATTGAGGTGGCTAGAGAGGATGTCTCAGGAGGGGTTTTAATATTTACATATTGTACCCAGCACAATCTGAGTGCTACTATACAGACATGTAGAAAGAGAACCTCTCACCTGAAAACTTGCAATTTAAAAAGACTGGGGGATGGGGAGCAGTGTACATGCAGAGACCAGTGTGACTGTCTTCTACATCTGTCCAGATCAGCAACCATCTGTCTTCTTGAGGATTACATTGCTTGGCAACCCCCCTCCACATTCAGTACTGGCAAGCTATAACTTCCTCATGCATCTCCCATTCTGGCACCAAGAGCTAGTCTGTGGGCAGGGTGGCCACCATGGCTGATGCTGGTCCTTTCCTCTCCCATTCTGATGATATTTTCAATATGCCTTATTTTCCTGGGCAGTTTGGGAGTCTATGGAGGTCAGGGTGTGGTGCCCTTTGTGCTGCCACAAGGCACGTACAGCCAGGCTCTAGCTTGATCCCAGCTGGTGCAGGGGCTGGGGAACTGAACTGATGCTCCTCCACCAATGGCCATGTTACTGCCTGAGCTAACGGTGATGTGACACAGAGCCTGGTTTCGGGGGGTCAGGTAATAATCTACTTACCAAATTGGGGTCTCAGTGTTCAGATAAGGAATGTTGTGCCCTTTCATCAAGTTGGAGCTCAAACCCTCAGATGCTGTCCCTTCAAACCCAAAGCTCTAAAAAGTATGTTTTGGGGTTTTTTTGGCCTATGGGATAGCTCCAGAGAGAGATAATTGCAGTTGTGTGCTGTGGCAGAGGGCTTGTGCCCTTTCCTGTTGGTGCTGTCTGTGGCATGAATCAGCATGGCAGGTGTTAGGCCTGACTCTCCTCTCACTGCTGGATGGCTTCCCTTGCAGAGGGCACCACTGATAACATTGCGATGCAGGCATTGGAGCACATCCATTCCAATGAGGTGATCATGACCATTGGCTACTCTCGCACCGTCGAGGCCTTCCTGAAGGAGGCAGCACGCAAGCGGAAATTCCATGTCATTGTAGCGGAGTGTGCGCCCTTCTGCCAGGTAGGTCCCTGGTTGGCCGTGTTCTCCAGGCTGTGCCTGTGGTATCTGTGCAGTGTTTTATCTGCCTTAGGAGAAGCAGGTGTAGAAATAACAGGTCCTTCTGCTCAGCATGAGGGAGTGACTAGGCTGCCCCAAGAAATGTTGTGAGATTGCTGGCTGTGGCCAAGAAGGGGGGGAACTTCTTGCCTGCCCCACCAGTGATTTAGAGGACAGCATATGTGCTATATCACCGGCACATATCTGGCTCAGATAATGTAACTTCTGGTTTGAATTGGGTGTGTCTGGCACTGCATCGAGTCCAGCTCAGGAGCTTCCTTGTCTGGTTCCTCTTAAGGAACTCACCAGTCTCTCTCTCTTCTGTAGGGTCATGAAATGGCCGTCCGTCTTTCCAAAGAGGAGATTGAAACCACTGTCATGAGTGATGCAGCCATCTTTGCTGTCATGTCTCGAGTCAACAAGGTAGGTTTTTTGGGGTGCAGTAGTGGGGTTCTGGTGCTCAGGCCTTATAGGGCCATCCATAGGCAGTGTCAAGTGAGTTTGCTTCCCCTATCAAAGTCCTCAAAGAGCTTGGAGAGAGGTGGCTAGAGAGGTCGTCTTAGGAGGGGTTTTAATATTTACATATTGTACCCAGCACGATCTGAGTGCTACTATACAGACATGTAGAAAGAGAACCCCTCCCCTGAAAAGCTTACAATTTAAAAAGACTGGGGATGGGGAGCAGGATACAGTGTACATGCAGAGACCAGTGTGACTGATCGCACTGGGACACTTCCACTGGGAGTCTCAACTTACTCCCAGCTGCCCCTCACCTGCGTGGCTAAATTTCCAGGATGCATTAGAACAAACAGTGATGCTGAGTGGAGGCAGAGTTGCTGAGACAGACATTTAGAGCCAGGTGAGACAAAGGGTTGACTCCAGCTTTTTCTTTTTTTTTTTTTTTAAATAAACCCCCCCCCCCCCCCCCCCCCCCCCCCCCCCCCCGCCACCGCGTGGCCCCCCCCTTTCCCCCTTTTTTTTATTAAAACCCACCCCCCCCCCCCAAAACCTGCCCATCCCCAGAGTGGGAAGCACTGCGCCCCTGCCTGGAGCACGAGTCATATAGTAGGCAGTATGCCAGCCCTTGGCAGGGTGTCAGGAAATGGCTGCTGGACATCCTCAGAGCTCGGACTGCTTTCCTCACTATCATGTGGAGATGATAATAGGGCCCCACAGCCCTCCAATGAATGCCTGCTAGTCTTCTAACTTCCACTTAGCAGGTCTGACAGTTCTGGGTGCCGTTCTAGGTAGAGGAAAACTTTTGTGCAGAGCCAGTCCCAGATGGAACAGACCCAGGACCCTACTGAGCTAGAATCCCAGCCTTTCACTATCTGTCTAGTCAGTGTAATCCCCTCTTGCTGTGATATATATAGATGGTGGGAACCTGCAGCCCCTAGCCCCAGCATGGTCTGAGCCAGTAGCCCAGGATTTGGAGCTCCTTTTCTCTGCCTGTCTCAGTTCACTGCAAAGTGCTCTAATACTAATTTGTACTTGGAAGGTGATCATTGGTACAAAGACAATCTTGGCCAATGGTGCGTTGATCGCTGTAAGTGGGACTCATACCCTGGCACTGGCAGCTAAACACCACTCCACTCCCCTCATCGTCTGTGCACCTATGTTCAAGCTTTCACCGCAGGTAGGTGCAGCAACTTTGATTACAGCATCTGCTCGATCTCGTGGCAAATAGAGGGACCTATATTGCTCATGAAAGTGAGGAATGGATAGCATTGACTGGCTAAAATACAGGTTGGCAACCCAGAAGGCTTCTACCAACCCTGCTAATGCACCTTGATCCGAATGCAAGGATGCCCCTCCCCCATTGATACACCTCCCCGCAACAGCTCTACTGATGCAGATAAGGCCTTTGTTCCAGTACAGATTGCCAGATATGCTGAATGGTGGGCTCTTATGATATAGATCAACATCCACTAGAGACTGAGAGTTACGATATTCATTTCACTTAATCCAGTGGCGATTTGAACTCACATCTTCAGAGGCAGGAGATGTTTTAGAACTTTCCTGCTCTGCTTTTTTGATATTGTAATATGGATCCCGTCTCAAGTCACTAAAGAGCAGCTTGGGGCAGTCATGTCTCTCTCCTCTCTTGACCTACCAGGCTATCCTGCAGAGCAGCCAGAAAGGAACTAGGAATGTATGGCTTGCCTGAGCCCCTTGCTGCAGTTGCCATGCATATTCCAGTCTGAGGCTGCAGGCAACTGCTGTACACTCTACAAACCTAAGCTGTGAAGCCCTTACTTTCCTCTGCTCAGTCCCTTCCAGCACTTATGCCCCAGCTCCATATGGTATAATAGGGATGGGTGGCCTCTTCTGACCCTATTGCTCTTTCTTCCAGTTCCCTAATGAAGAGGATTCATTCTACAAGTTTGTCTCTCCACAAGAAGTGCTGCCATTCACAGAAGGTACTGGTCCTCTTTAGTGCAGTTTTTTGGAGGGGAACTAGCTGTGTTGACCCCAGGCAGCAGGAACCGGGACCCTGTCTCACATATTTAAAGACAGAATTAGCTTGTAACCAAGGGCAGGAAACCCTGCCCATTGTCTTAAACTCTGAAATGACTCTGACCACTGTCCTAGTTTACATGCTACTTGGCTGATGGGAGGAATGGAACAGGGTTTCCTCTGAACTCCATCCTTGTAGTTGGGTTCCTGCCCTATTAAACACTTCCTTATACAGGTAGTAATTTAAAAAAAAAAAATCAAGGTTCTGATGGTGACTGCCTGCTGGTGGGCGGAACAGACCTAGCACAGTAGCAGAGAAACAAACTAGTTTCTGTGTAGCGCTCATAAGTAGTGTGACTTCTTGGAACATAAAACTCCAGAAATACTATATGGATTATTACTACTGGCTGACAGTTTTCTTTCTGCCCTGGAGCTTCTGAGGCCAGGTTACTGTGTGCAATTCTGGTCTCCCATGTTTAAGAAAGATGAATTCAAACTGGAACAGGTGCAGAGAAGAGCTACTGGGATAATCAGAGGAATGGAGAATCTGCCTTACAAGAAAAGATCATAAAGAGCTTGGCTTGTTTTGCCTAACAAAACAAAGGTTGCGGGGAGATATGATTGCTTTCTATAAAATACATCAGAGGAACAAACACCAGGCCGTAAAAGGACTGAAGTTAAATGCCAATGTTGGCACAAGAACAAATGAATATAAACTGGCCCTAATTTTAGGCTTGAAATTAGATGAATGTTTGTAACCATCAGAAGAGTGAAATTCTGGAACAGCCTTTCAAGGGGAGTAATGGGGGCAAAAACCCTAACTTGTTTCAAGACTGAGCTTGATACATTTATGGACGGGATGTTATGATGAGGTTGCCTACAATGGCATATGTCCCATCTATGACTACTATTAGCACATATCTACAATGGCTGGAGATGGGACATGGCACAGAGTTATTCCAGCTAGTTCTTTCCCAGGTGTCTGGCTACATGCTCATGGTCTAACTGATCACCATATTGGAGGGCAATATGTGTTTCCTTCCTCCCCGATCAGATTGGCAGAGATGGGGGCGGGGGGGTTGCCTTCTCCAGCAGTGTGGGGCACTAGTCACTTCCTGGTTTGAACTAGAATGAATGGTGGATTCTCTGTAACTTGAAGTCTTTAAATGAAGATTTGAGGACATCAGTAACTCAGCCAGAGGTTATGAGCGTATTGCAGGAAGGGGTGGGTGAAGTTCTGTGGCCTGTGACATGTAGGAGGTCAGACTAGATGATCATGATGGTCCCTTCGGGCCTTAAATTCTGAGATTCCATCTTCAAAAAGATAGCAGCTCTGGTGCCCAGTTACAGAGCAACCAACCTTCCAAATCCATGTTTCTGTGCAGCAGGACCCCACAAGTGCAGGGCTAAGGCAGTTTTGATTAAGGCTTTCATTGTGGCATTTTGCAGATTTTCCATCTGGAGGCTCTTCTGGTTAGCACCAGCAACAGCTATCAGCAGGGGCAAACTCTATCATTCTTATCCAAGACTATGCCCTATATCCATAATTCAAATAAACCTACCACGGTTGGGGTTGTCTCGAATCTTGTTCTGCTATTTCAGTGCTGACTTTAGGGATGGTGGGGCAAGGGTCACAACTTGTACTCCAGGCAGTGTATGGTGAAGCCACACTCCACATCATCTTGTCCATTGCTCATCTCTAATACCATGACTGTTTCCTTTTCAGGGGAGATCCTGTCAAAGATCAATGTTCACTGCCCAGTGTTTGACTATGTTCCCCCAGAGCTCATTACTCTCTTCATCTCCAACATTGGGGGTAATGCACCCTCCTACATCTATCGCCTCATGAGTGAGCTCTACCATCCTGATGACCATGAACTCTAAGCTCTACTAGCTTGAAGTGCCCCAGTGTCCAAGCTCTTCCTACCTTGCTCTTTCGGAAGATCCAGCAGCTAAATAAATCCAGGGCTACAGAGATGGGGGTGACTGTCTTCAAAAGGAAACATTTGCATGGAGTATAATGTTTCCACCCTAGCCAAGAGCAGCAGTGAGCAGAGATCTACACCTGGCTTTGCTTCTGTCACTTGTATTACAAGGCACATGGAACAGTTTTTAATCTATTTGATTTTTGGAACCTGTTGTTGCCATTCTTTTATATCTCCACGGAAGTTCTGGTTCAATGATGGACCGGGTATAAATGGAATTCTCTGTTGCCACTAAGCTGCATTACCTTAGTGTGCTACAATAAAGACTGCTTGTAATGGTCTCTGCTGTTGGCTTATTTTCTACACAAGAATAAAATGCTCATTCTTCAAACAGTAGCAGCACACTGGCCCCAGTAGTGAGCTGCTGTTGTAGCAAGATGGCTTTAGTTGCTTTGGTGGATGCAAACTGAAAAGCCTTCTATTACAAACCAAAGGCCTTAGATTGCATTCTCTTTAGCTCACTCTGGCAATATGACAGCTCTTTTAACAGTGCACAGCAACACTACATCACAGTTTAGGGTAAGAAGTGAAATATTTCCCTCCTCTGGTTTTGCTTAGACAGTAAAACCTGCTGGGCCAGGATTCTTGTTTTTAATTTAGGCACTTAAATCCTGTGTGCTATAGTAATGCCTAATAAGTAAATAGAAATTTGTAACATGACCCTCTTACTGGTATAGAAATAAACCCCAATCTATTTAGAGCTAAAGGGTGAATTGAAGAGTGGAGGCAGAATAAAATTAGAATACGAGCAGGATTTCTTATTGCAAGATGTTCTCTAGGATCCTTAACGACCTCTTTTCCAGCAACCTCATGTTTTACTGAGAAGATAGCATCTGGCTATATTTTTGAGATCTCCCCTCCACCTGGAGGAAAAGGACTGACGTGCTGTGAAAGCCACAGGCAAGAAAAGAAATAGCAAGCTAGGATTGCTCTGTTATTAGATGCTTACTTGAATAAAGTGACACTTTTGGTGCTTTGATGGTCTGACTCTAAGTTTGCCTGCACAACCTTGCAGATGGCCTGTGCTCACTCCAGTCAGACATGAGCCTGAGGAGAGTAGTGTTGGTTTATTAATAAATACTTAGCCCTCTACACTTTCAAAGCATTGTAAATACATTAAAACAACCCTTCCCCTATGAGGAATCCTGCCATTCTCACAAGAAGGGAATTTAACACTTGCAAGTGTGAGACTCTTTCTACCCTTGAATAGCCAAGTCTGGGCACACAATATAATTTCTGAACATTGAAGCCTCTTCTCTGGACTATAGGAGCCTTCTCCTGCCACATTCCCATGGATTATCTTGACTCCTCAGAAGGTCAGCTGTGAAGGTAGTACTTCTGATACCGTCCTGGCTCAGGAGTTGCATCCAAGCAGCAACACTGGTTTCACGTTGCTGGCTGGAAGTATGAAGGGTTACGTGACATCAGCACTCCTGGAGGGTCTGGTTTTTAGCTCACACTTCCAAGTGCTGTCCTTGTTTCCCAAACAGCTGCCAGGCTTGGGCCATTCTCCGCAGTTTAGCCAAATTAGGTTTAGGCTGGTAGGAGAAAAGAGAATTAATGAATTGATACAAAGTTTCATTAAGAGAAAAGGACTTCACTGACCTCCACAATCCTTTCCCCACACAGAAAGATGCTCAAGTGTTTTAGCAAATCTAATTTTAAATGTCCTCCGTGACTTCCAGTTTCACAATCTGATGCAGTTCCTTGGCAGCAGGGTGGATAAAAGTCAAGATTTTATTTTATTAAACATCAGATTTTTTTAATATACATCTTGCTAGTTCTTTGCTTATTTTAGGCTCTGGTGTTCTGTACTTGTTTCTTCCATTAGTTTCCTCATTGTTAGTAGAATTTCAGATTTTACATGTTTTTTCCCTTAAGTCTCTTACTTAAAAGGCTCATCTTTTCTGAAAATGACAAGCCCAGGGCCTCATTAACACCCTTACTGTAAGAACATAAAACTGATAAGCAAACTGACCTTCCTATATTTGCAACCAGCACCACATTCTGATATAAACTGGCATGAATGAAGAAAGCTGAAATGCTTTGGCAAGGCTATACTCTTCTGGCAGGATTTGAAGTCAATGGGACTTGTGCTCATAAGTCACCTAAGTGCCTATATATAGGCATAGGAGTCTAATTTCAGGCTCCTGCTTTTGAAATACAAAAATGGTTCATAATAACTTGTGCATTAAAAGTCTAAGTAACTTTTCATTGTTAACACTGAAGCAATTTTGTTTTGAAGTGAAAGATTTTATGCCCCATGCCCCTAAGAGAAAAGTTTAATAAAAATACAATGTTTTAACCGCTGCTGCTGCTACACTTAAGCACGTTTAATTTTAAGCACAAGTGACCCCATTAAAGTAAACGGAGCTTCTCTTGTGAGTAAAGTTACTCACCAGCTTGTTTGCAGGATCAGGGCCATACTATTCAATTTATTTTTGTAAAATTCAAATACCCTACTGGAAGTGGCATTTAAGAAAAATAGTTCATTGTATATTTTCATCTAAAGTTGCAATATTACAAATTTTCAAATTAGTTTTACAAAACCTCAATCTGATTTTAAAAAAATCACTCCACCTTGACTGGTCTCCTGATCTTCAGCCTAGACTTTCTTTATTTCATCCCATTCCTCTTGGTTATAACTCCTCATATCATCCTAAATAATTCCACCTTTCAAATAGTAGATTTACCCATCCAGGCACACAGAGCAAATGTACTGTTTCAGGCAGCCATTTCCTAAGAAACTGAGTTATGAAAGAAGAGAAAAAGCAAAAGTACTGATCTGCTGTGGGCTATCCCATGTACTCAACATATTTAGGGAACAGCACACTTAGTAGGGAGCTTTAGAAAGGTGCACATTACTAGTTCTTCCCCCACCATTAGTTGTCCCTTAGCCAAACTAGACAGACTTAACTCGTATTCTCTCCTCATAAGTCTCTTGCAGTTCCCTGGCCAGTTTTTTTGTTGCTCTTCTTGAATTCCCTCCAGTTTGTCCTTAGATGAGTTTATAACAGTGTTTCAATTGCAGAGTATTACCAATAGTGTGACTCCCTAAGAAGATACAGGATAGCTGAATAACCATTGCCAGTGGCTGCTTACCAAGTCTGTACAACTTCAGGAAGAAATATGACAGGAAATGGCATGTTAACAGTGGGGTTCTAAAGGCAAATGTGCAATACATCACGTGAGTAGAATCTAAAATAGCATCTGGACATGCCCTTTGTGCCCAGTGAGTCGCAGTGTTCATTTATATACAATACTGTGGGGAATAATACAGGAACGGTTAAGGGAGGGACGGGAGCTAGAGGTTTGTTTACATCACATGTGGTCAGTGGTTATTTCAGTCAGGATACCTCTGTTTGTATTAAGTGGTGGATACAGAGTGAGCTGTTATTGGTTGGTATGAAACTTGGATGAAAAGGCTTAGCAAGATTAAACGCATCTTTTCAGACAACCCACCCTGTGGGTTTGTTGCCCTTCTCTGCCCAGCACTTCACACTGTACCTGCTTTTCCTGCGTCAGGTGGTCTATGTCTGCAAGTGGCATCATGGAAGGTCTCCCATGAGCACACTGGAAAGGCAGCTGGCAAGAGGACAAAGCTTCAATAAGTTGGCAGCTCTCCTCCTTAGTCAAGCTATCATTAAACTTAATAGCTCCTGAAAAGAGAAGCGAATTATAGCATGTGCTGGCAAGAGTTCAGCTCAGCTAACAAGCTCCCCTCTGGGAACTTAGGACAGCACAGCAAGTTAATATGGGGCAGCACCCACTTTCTCCCCCACCCTGAGACCACAAACCAGCAGCACAGTACACCAGACTTCAGATTTAGCTCCACTTAATCAGACTTCCCCCAAGAAGCCTTCCTGGCACACACAGACTAGCTTCTCCACAGCCTAAGTTGCTTGGTCTGGTCTGAGGCTACTAGATGGCAGGGCAACTATTTCCTTGCTTCCTAGATGCTACAGTTGTTGCAGCTCAAGGCACATGAGCAGCTTCCTCTGGAGCTGAAAACCAGGCCACTCCACAAATGAGGAGCTACCAAAGCAGAGAAAGACTGAATACCCACCCCATATGCTATTTAGAGATTGAGTACCACCTCAGTAATCACCCACTCTTTCCCACACCTGGGCATTTAATGCAACCACTGCAAATCCAGGCAGGGATAGTAAGGTCTCTCTGGTACTTTATTAAACTTTATCTTTTCTAAACACCAGAGGGCGTGAGAATCTATGGTCTCATTTACTTCTCACCTTAGCAGCTTGTAAACTGCATTCAGAGATGGCACTTGTCCTACTCTTCTAGCTAAAAGAAATCTTGTATGCAGTCTGCCACTTGGAGACTCTAGTGATGTGCCATTGCAACAATGCTACCAATCCACATTTGCCCTTTGGCCATGAGTGGAATGTTAATGCAATACGCAACATGTCTGCTGGCATGAATGGGGTTAGAATTACTGCAGCTTGCATTTGTGAGATCTGCTCACTTTCTGGGCTTCTGAAAGCCCAGAAAGTGAGCCAGATGTCCATCATGGATCTAGAGAACGAGCACTTCCAGGATCTCCAGGACACCCTATACTGGCATTTCTACAACTTACCATTTGGGGCAGCCAAAAATGTGCTCTTTGAGAACAGGGTACTCCTCCTGCTCCCACAGAACTGTTGAATTAAAAGTTCTAGAGCTCATATAAACAGGGCCGGCGCTTCCATTTAGGGCACCAGGATTTGGGGGGCGGCATTTCTGCGGCGGGGGGTCCTTCCGCACTCCGGGTCTTCGCTGGCAATTCTGCGGCGGGTCCTTCACTCGCTCCGGGACCCGCCGCCGAAGTGCCCCGAAGACAGGGAGCGCGGAAGGACCCCCCGCCTAGGGCGGCAAAAACCCTGGCACCGCTCCTGCATATAAATGATGCACATTAGGGTTCTATTTTGTCAGCATATCGCATCTGAATAGGAATGTGGATAACAGCTACAAACAATGCAAATAGAGGCAGCATGTTCTGTCCTTGGCAGAGCTCTCCAAAAGAGGGCAACTGCCTCCTGCCACCTAGTAAACACCCTGTCTCTAAAGGGTCAGACTCCTGCAACCATTCAAAGTGCCATATTATGTCAAAGCCCCAGAAAGTACACTGTGTAGAAATGGAAAAGTGGAGAAGTTCAGCTCACTTACCATGGCATGCCTGGGAAGCCAGCACCTTTAGAAAGGTTAGTGGGAGTGTCCCTTGTGCGCCTCCTGTGGTCTGCAATAGCTAAAAGTAGAACGAGAACATGGTCCAACTTTCCAGTGAGCATGAAAAGGAAATAATAGTAACATTAGAGGGAACAGATGAAGACGACCTAGTAGGGCCCATCTGGTCCACGTCTCCCCACTGTCAATCCATAAGAGCTAAAGGATGGTATTCTCCCAGGTTTTGTCCCGTCTCAAGCAACAAGACTTTCAGTAGAGAGCTACCCTAATCCACTTCAAAAGAAGAGCACTACTTACCTCAACTTGTTCTTGAATCAACTCCTGGAAAGCAAGAGGCAGAACAATCAATCACTTACTGTTTTTTCCCTCCTCACCTTTCCTATCTGCTGTCCCAACCTGGCCATATTTACTGTATCAGTTCCAAGTCACTCACTGTGATAAATAACCAAGAAGGATGGGCCAGTGGTTGGAGCACTAGCCTAGGCAGTGGGAGATCCAGGTTGAAGTCTCCCACTCTGCCATAGACTTCCTGTGTACCTTGGGCAAGTCACCCTATGTAAAGTGGGGATGATAGCACTTCACAGGGGTGTTGGGAGGCATAGGCGTCAACTCCATGCACCCACAGGGAAAAATTAGCAGGTGCTCTGCACCCACCGGCAGCCACGTCCCCGCTCCTCTGCCTACCTCCCAGCGCTTCCCGCCGCCTAACAGCTGTTTGGCGGCGCTTTGGACTTTCCGGGAGGGAGGGGGAGGAGCGGAGACACGGCGTGCTTAGGGGAGGAGGCGGAGAAGAAGTGGGGCAGAGACTTGGGGGAAGGGGGTGGGATGGGGGCAGGGCAAGGGCGGTGCAGGGGTGGGAAGAGGCGGGGAAGGGGTGGGGGCAGGGGCAGGCGGGGAGGTCGAGAACCCACCAGGCAAAGGGGACGTCGACACCTATGTTAGGAGGATAAATACATTAACGATTGTGAGTCTCAGGTACTACATGATAAGTACCATAGATCAGCCTAAAGTCACCCCAGCAAACTCCCAAACTTACTACAATTTTTCAAGACGGCAGTAAAAGGGCTAGCAACACACATTTCCAGAATCTGTTTAAGTCGTAATCTTAAAGCATCTGCCATCAGCTTGTTCAATTACAAAGCTAGTAAGAAAGAATGATAGCTTACCCAACAGTGACAGTGGTTCTAAGAGATGTGTTGTCCACATTGATTCCACCTCTAGTGAGCCATTGCATGCAAGATTGGAATCTTTTGGCCTGCAGTGTTCACTGGTGCCAGACCTTGGATGTGCTCATGCCTCCTCTCCCCTTCACATCCAAGAACATAAAGGGCAGAGGCTGGCCCAACCGTCCCTCAGTTTCTTCGCCAATACAGACCCTAGGTGCTATAGGACTTTGTAGTAACGGGGAAGGGGAAGGCAGGTTGTGGATGGGCTGCAGAATCCATAGACAACACATTGTGAAGAACCACAGTTACTGTAAGTAAGCAACCATTGTTTCTTCTGGGAGTGATTATCTGCATGTATTCCACTTCTGGTGGCTAGCAAGCAGTGACCTCATAATCAGGAGGTGGGTGCTAGAAGTCCTATTTAAATAATGATTGCAGGACAGTTCTGCCAAAACAGGAATCAGATCTTCAGGCCTCAACTAAGGAATAATGTGGGATGAAGGAGTGGACTGATCCCCCATATGGCTTCCCTGCAAAGTTCTGGAATTGGTATGCTTTTCAGAGAAGCTCCACAAGCTGCTTAAGCCCTGGTGAAGTGGGCTATAACTTCCATGGGTGGATCTAAGGATGATCACAAACCTCACCACCGTCTGCTCCAAGTGCGAAGCATATTTCTTTAACCTTTTCCCTCTAATGTAAATACATAACGTATATTTAAAAAAAAAAATCGCAAAACCCCAACGCTCTAAAGCCCTACCAACACGTGACACTCCACTGCATACACTTCTCTCCCTAAGGAGAGGATAAGAAAACAAAACAACACATGACAGATGTTTAGTCACATTGCTTAGTGCACTACTGGAAGGTGCTCAGATACTACAGTGATAAGTTCAGTCTAAGAACCTACATAGAATAGATCTAATCTAGCTAAGTCATGGCATGATTTAATACAATTACATACGCAGTTAGTCTTTAGCTTGATGGCCTCCTGGCAGAGAGGGGATGACCGAGCACCTCCTTGCTTCTTTATATAGTGTATTGTGGATATATTGTCTGTCAAGATCTGCACCATGGAGTCCTGCAGAACAAGCTGGAATGCCATGCAGGCCAGCTGGAAGCCCTGAACTCCAGGATGTTCACATGCAATTTCAAACCAGGTCCCTTGCATATGCAGATGGCACCCCCAACCTGTACCTTAGGTGTCTGTGATGAGTTTTGTCAGGGAGGGGATCGAGAAAGAAACCCTCTTCTATATGTTCCCAGCCACCGACTGAGTTCTCATAGAATCTGGGGTGGGACCAGGACTCTCTTGCTCATGTGATACTTTGACAGGAAGTACACAAACCTCAGCTATAACTGCAAGGACCACAGGTGAAGTCTGGCAAGCAGTGTCACATACGTGTATGCTGTCATATGGTCCAATAGTCCTAAGCATGTACACACCAACCTTGTTAAAGTCAATTTTAGCTCATTTATTATGGACTGGAGAGACCATAACCTGTCCTCTTGGAGGTAGGGATTTGCTGATCAAGAGCTGATCATGGTTCCTATGAACTCTATTGTCTGTTATGGGGTGAGAGACGATTTCTTGCAGTTCACAAAGAATCCCAGTTGGGAAAACAAGGAAAGAACTGATACTGTAGTCTCCTACTTGGACCTTCCTCTGCTCATTCAGATATGGGTAGACATGGATACCTTTTCTCCTTAAATGCACTGCCATCACTGCCAGACATTTTGTGAATACTCATGGTGCCATGGACAGACCTGTATTGGTAATAGTTGGGCCCTGTTGTGATTCTCAGGTACTTCCTGTGGGATGGGTGGATAGCCCTATGGAAGTACACCCCCAGTAAGTCAAGAGCTACAAACCAGTCCTGAGCCACAAGAAATGGAATGATGGAGGCAAGTATTACCATCCTGAATCTGAGGTGGCATATATATTTGTTGAATCTCCTCTGGTCTAGGGGATAGGACAAAGACCCCCTTTTTTCTTCGAAATGAGGAAAAACAGAGTAGAAGCCTCTTCCCCTGAATTCTGAGGGCCCTTCCTCTATGGCTCCTACATGAAGCAATAAGGCCACTTCTGCTTGTAATAGGCTCTCGTGAGAAGGATTCCCGAAGAGAGATGGGGAAGGGAGCATAGGGGGCAAGGAGCAGAAGTGCAGGGTAGCCATGGGTGATGATCTCTAGCACCATCTGTCCAATGTTATGACAGACTTGACAGCACCTATCTGCCTTTTTAAAAGTAGGTGCCACAGATGATGGGGTCTACTACAATTTTTTTGCTGGCTCCAACAGCCCCTCATTAATTGGCATGGCACACCTTTCAGGCAAGCAAGAGTACAAAACGTCCAGTAGCTTGAGTGAGTCTTCCTGCTCTATCTCCATGGGGATTTCTAACATGTAATGCAGCAGTTACTGAAATGTTTTCCAATCATCCGGCTGCGTGAAAGTGGAGGGCCCTATTGCCTAATCTGGTGAGGAAGAGTAGACCACTGGATCAAGTGCTCTACCATCTGCAGGTGTTCTTCCTCATCTTCCTGTGCTATACTGTGAGTCTGCACCAGCAGCGCCCCTTGAGCACTCTATGAAGTTTCATAGGGGAATGAGATCTAAGTCTACAAGGGGTAGTGGAGGTAGTTTTCCTTGTGGTTGCATAGGCGCCAACTCCGTGGATGCTCTGGGGCTGGGGAAAAATTAGTGGGCGCTCTGCACCCACCGGTAGCCAAGCTCCCCTCCCCGCCCCACCTCACCTCCTCCTCCTCCTCTGAGCGTGCCGCGTCCCCGCTCCTCCACCTACCTCCCAGCGCTTGCCGTCGTCAAACAGCTGTTTGGTGGCGCAGCAAGCTCCGGGAGGGAGGGGGGAGGATTGGGAACGTGGCGTGCTCAGGGGAGGAGGCAGGGCCGGGGCAGGGATTTGGGAAGCCTGAAACAATAGCTCTGAGAGGGATGAACTGCCTCTATTTGTTTATAGGAGAAGACAACTCTGACACCTAACAATGGCAATTAAATGTCAGTCTTGTTAACTATGTCACTGTTGATCAAAGCACTCAAGAAAGAGGGGCAGTCAAATTATGAATGATCTGCTATAAGAGGTATATGATTTTGGCATCATGAATGGAGTTTGAGTTGTGAGCAGAATCTGAGAGATTACTGCCATTTATATTTTTCAAATCTGATTCCTGATTGCAGGTATTGTTTCATGCTACCAACATTTTCTAAGGAATTTCAAAGTTTAAACTCCTCCCAGGTGCAACTGAAAGCCACACAGATACAACTGGAGCAAGAGAGTCTTTAAAACAATAATGTTTTAATGTGTTCTTATCTTTAAATGCAATCCTCCTTGCAACTCACCCACTATGATTTTTATTTCATCCACTTCCCCAAATCTGCAATCATCCCTAATTATGTCAGTTATAGACTTAGAGTTAGCCTAGTTATGGGACTAAAAGAAAACAAACACCACTGCCTAACACTAATTGTGCTCAATAATAATAAATTATAATCTAGTGCTTTTTTTAGTAGATCTCAAAGCACTTTACAAAGGAACATCATTATTATTACAGGGAAATTGAGGCAGAGAGAGGTGAGGTGACTTGCCCCGGGTCACATGCCAGCAGGCCAGGGCCAAACTGGGAATAGAACTGAGCTCTCCTGAGTCCCAGTCTAGTGCTCTATCAACATTGCCTCTCTGTCTAAGGTACATGAGATGGTATGTATTATCAATTCTGCTGCCACACAGATCTAGGGGAGAGAGGCTGGTGGCCCACTCCTCTTCACCAGAAATAGCAGGACCCCTCTTAACCAACCTTGTTGCCCACACTGCTGAACACTAGCCTCTGTACTAGGGAGTCTCATTTTAGTTGTATTAAACTTAAAATAATAGTCTCTCCATCCATCCATGTAGCCCTTATGCAATTAATAAGTAAATCTTTGCTGTTTTATCCGGCAGGGACAGAACAGCATTAGTAAGTCATGCTCCTTTCATTTTCAGGAGGAGCTACTTTCTCATTTAAGATGAAAAGTACACCAGCAAAGACCCAGTCCTGAGGCCAGCGGACATGGATAAATATTCTACTGAAAGCATAGCAAGGGCTCTCTTTAGCTTTTTCACTTAGGAGCCACTCTTCCAACACCCTGCACCATTAATATAGAGCAGAATGACACCATCACAACGTAATTTGCTCAAGTTCCGCATCCAGGACTAACCTCCACAATGCTTTTAGCCACAGGCTGTCTTTTCCGTCGTAATTCATTGGCCTCTCTCTCCATAAAACACAGGGGCACTTTCCCAACTAGAATCTGGGAGCTGTTGTTCTCTGGAAATGATAATTCAAGGCCTATTTCCTCCAGGCTTTTGTGGCAGCACCTGAGAAGAAAACCTCAGAAATGAGAAACTGAAGCACCCTCTTCCACACACCTACAGGATCAGTCCCAGAGCTGGACACTTCTGCACTCCCCACAGAGAAGCTTCCGATCTCCTCCACCCATATAATGACATCTCAGGATTTCCCAGCAATGCTTCTCTTTCCGTTCACATTTCTCTCCATTAAATTTGTGCAGAATGCTGGCTCCATGGTTCTGAGATCCCAGGAGTTTGCTTTATTGCACAATAGGAAGGTGTACACTTTTTCCCATGTCTACAGTTCTCTTTTCTTAAGATACACACAGGAAGTTCAGGTAATAGTGACCACAATATATTATATACATGCAATGCAATATTGTGACGGGGTATTCACTCCCACACTAGCCTGGAATGGGTTAATGAGCCTGAGAAGAGACATTTAACCTGATAGGCCATGCCTGAGGGAAATTAGATTTGCTAAGGCCTGGGCTACACCAGGAAATTAGATCAATATAATTATGTTGCTCAGAGGTGTGAAAAATCCACACCTCTGAATGATATAATTAAAATGGACCTAACTCCCTGCGTAGACAGTGCTAGGTAGAAAGAAGAATTCTCCCATCGACCTAGGTATCATCTCTTGGGGAGCTGATGTAGATATAGTGATGGGAGAAGCCCTCCTATCGGCATAGGTAACATCTTCACTGGAATGTTACAGCAGCGCTGCTGCAGTGTTTTAAGTGTAGACAAGCCCTAAGCAATGCCTGATTGATGATGGAGCCCTACTAAGAGGGAACAGAGGGCTAGTATAAAGGTAGGAAGTTGGCAGCAGAAAAGGGCTGCAGTGAAGAAGACTGAAGTCGCTCCCTAGGCATTAGAGAGGAAAAAGAGGAAACCCAGGGAGATAGTAGAAACCCCAGGAATCCACACCCTGAAGGAAGAGTTTATCCAGAAGGGTGGTGGCGCAAGCCTGAGAGATGCAGAGTAGGACAAGGCTCAGGGAAATAGTAGCAAGGTGGGATGTTGTAGATCTTGGCTGTTGATTAGAGGGTCCCTGAGCTGGAACCTGGAATAGAGGGTAGGCCCGGATTCCCCCACCAGCCACTGGGGAAGTGGTACAGTCCAGGCAGCGAATGGGAAGACTGCCTGAGATAATTTGGATAGAGAGACTTTGATCCCCCAAAAGGGGGAAAACACATTGAGCTGGCTGGAGGGCCAAGCCATGGAGAGAGAGAGAGAGAGAGCGAGCACCCTGAGACGCAGAGAGCAAGGGGCTGCAGGGCGTGCAAACAAGCGATAAATGGGGCATTGGACCCAGAAAGAGCTAATTCCTAGAGCTGCCAGGAGGAAGTGCCCTAGCAGTGAGGTACCCTGTGACAAATATACAATACCATAAAGTTCAACATCCTCTGAGAGGAATCATACTAAAAACCAGAATTGTGACACAAGTTTAGAAAGGAGAATGTTTTTTAAAAGAGGAAGCTAGTCAAAGAGACCCTAACGTCAAGAATGAAGAAATTAAAATCATTAGACTCTGCATGGAGGCCACTTATGTAACCATAACAGAATTACAGAAGGAAAGTATAGCCCTAAACAAGCAAGCAGGAAGGTAAAAAATATTCCACTGTGGTTAACTGATAAGGGACAAGAGGTTATTGAAGCCAAATATGTATCTTTCCAAAACAAGCTATCAAATTCTTGTAAAGCCAGTAGAAAGGAGTATAAAAAACAGCAGGTAAAATGGAGATTAGGAAGGATAACAGGGAATTTGAAGTTCTAAATTAATTGCAACCACTAAGGAAAAAGACCTGGCTGTTATTGTAACAGCTCAATGTGTAGTGGCAGCCAAAAAAGCACACAAGATGGTAGGGTGTAAAAAGTATGAGACAGAAAATAATATGGAAATATTGTAATGTCTGTGACACTCTGTACCCCAAAGCAACACCCTGGCACCCCCATATTTACCATGGTGATATGATTATGATATGCTTTGTACAAAGTATGCCTTGTGCGGTATCATTTAAAAGTCTTGATCTGTTGAACATTAATATCCTGTTGGATTGTATGAGCTATCATTGTATGTGAAGTTACGAAGTTTGTTGTGTGTGTGTTACTGAAATATGTTGTAAGGTTGGGAACACCCACAACCAGCCTTTCATTTACAACAAAGGAATAGCCAGATACTGATGATGGCCCATTAAGGAGAATACACACTCACAAGGACTGTCCCAGGAACCATATACAATGGAGACTTCTCAGAGATAGCACATAGACAATGGAGACAGCTTGACTCATGTCAAAGCAAAGGAGCTTTCCAGCAAGCTGGAATAAGCTATAAAAGAGGGAAGTGACATCATCGCTTGGCCTCACTCCCTCCACAACTCAACACCTGGAAACATGCCTGGAGAACAAAGACTTTGAAATGGGGAGATGGTTCAAGACTGGAAAGCAGAATCTCAGCTTGTGTATTAAGGAACTATACCATCAGGGTGAGACACTGCTTGATTCCAATCTTGTCTAGTTTATAGAACTCAGATTGCGATTCTACTTTTATTTTTTAGGTGACCAACTTTGATCTGTACACTTACTCCTTATAATCACTTAAAATCTATCTTTCTGTAGTTAATAAATCTGTTTTATATTTTATCTAAACCAATGGGTTTTGCTTGAAGTATTTGGGAAATCTGCTCAGGAACAAGAGCTGGTGCATGTCTTCTCCACATTGAGGGACAGACAGACTGGGGAACAGACTTACACTAGTCAGGCTTCTGACCAGGGCAAGACGGTACAGATCTGGGGTCCTAGGCTGGGGAGCTGTGGGGAATTGGCTGGAGCCTGTCTATTGTTGGTTCATGAGTGACTGGTGAAAGCATTCACGTAACTCAGTTGGGTGTGTCCCTGCCTGTGGATGTCTGTAAAAGTGCAGCAGGAGGGGTTTGCAGCTTGCCACAGCATCACAGTGTGAGAGGGAGCCCAGGTTGGTGAGACAGAGGACTCAGTGGTATTTCAGTTCCAGGTTGCACCCTGGGGAACCTGTCACAATGTCATTGTATAAATCAATGGGATATCCTCACCTGGAGTACTATGTTCAGTTCTGGTCACCCTATCTCAAAGAAGATAGAAAAGAAATAGAAGGGATTCAGAGATGGGTGACAAAATTATTAATGGTCCAGAAAGACTTCCCTATGAAGAAAGATTAAGAATATTAGGACTGTTTAGATAGGAGATGGCAGAGGCATACAAAATAATGAACAGGGATAAAGAAGGTAAATCAGGTGCTCCTATTTACCCTCTTTCTTAATGTTCCTCTATGGACAGGTTATTCCATGGTTATCCATTATGTTATTTCTTGCACCTGCCTCTGAAGCATTTGGCACTGGCCACTGTCAAGGAGAATGCTGAATTAGATGGACTACCAATATGATCTAGTACAGATATTCCTATGTTCCTAATGAGTCCACAAAAGAAGGGCAGAAAAGTCCCCATTATCAAACAAGCCTATTCTGAGCACAAAAGGAGAGAACACCTTGTAACTGTAAATACCCAACCCACTTGAGTTCCTGCTCAGAGTGAGAGCGGAGATTTCTGAATAAACCTCTAATTAATGCTAGATAAATGTAACTACTCAAAACCAAATCTGCATCTAATCTAAATTCTTGTATGGGATGGAAGAATTCCTGACAGTAGCCAATCCACTATTCCAAAACATTTCAGAGACAATGTTCACTTCTTATTCCATGTAGTGATTCTGGTTTCTGTCACCCAAGAGCAGAGAGACTCTTCTTTTCTAATGATTCATCGTACGAACTTCCCATACCCCTCTATTCTCTTCTCCTCACATTATAGCTATTGGAACTCACTCAGTGTGCACCTAAAGCAGAATGAAAGCAACTCCAGCAATGGCTGTGGTATCCAAAACAGCACACAGAAATTACATTCTCCTATTCACTGGAGTCCTATCCAAGATATTGGAGTCATCAAACATTACTAACCGTAAGAGTCTTCTCTGCTCCTCTGTTACTTCAATCTCCAGTGGGGGACAGATGGTGGAGGACAGCAATTTCTTCTTGCCAGATTCTTCAGGTTGCTTCTCATAGGAATCTGTGGGTAAAATTACAAATACTGTTCTTAAAACGTACATGCAGGCTTTATCCTCAATGGCCCTATGGCTTGGCACGTAGCCCTCCGTGCTTGAATTCCTCCTGGGACTCATGGGGGACAGGGATAGTCATGGAAGCGTTAATCATTGTCTAGGGAGTATGATTAATTCCACACTTGGATCCCCCCTCAGTGTTAAAAAGGAGTTATCCTACATAGCAAAGGTTATTACAAGAGTTAGCTCAACTCATGGGATGGCCACTTGTGAATTGAACAATCTACCTATCTTATCTCATAGAACTGGAAGGGACCTTGAAAGGTCATTGAGTCCAGTCCCCTGCCTTCACAGCAGGACCAAGTACTGTCCCTGACAGATTTTTGCCCCAGATCCCTAAATGGCCCCCTCAAGGATTGAACTCGCAACCCTGGGTTTAGGAGGCCAATGCTCAAACCACTGAGTTATCTCTCCTCCCAATCTAAAATAAGTGCATTGTGTCATGACCCTGCAGATCTCAAACCTGGCTGGGTCTGCGGGTTCTCCGGTCAGTTGATGCCTCCCTGCTCTCACCCAGTGGCTTGCTACTAACTAACCCAGCAGAGAAATCATGAAACCTGAAGTTACGTCAGGAAGGCCTCACTTGGGCTCTGACTGGAGAAACACCAGTACTACTGATTGGTCAGGGCTTCTATGTAAATCCAAATAGAGGTACAGGAAGATGTTTGCACAACTTGGCTCTATGTGGCTGCTGTCTGGATCCCTCACCCAGCTTTATAGACTCTGATCTGCCTGATTACGAGTATCCTGACCTTGGCCTGAGTCCTGGTGATCCTAATAGTGCCTGACCTTGTCTGGATTAGTTCAATCTAGTGCCTGTCTGATTCCCCATAACCTGGAACAAGATTCTCCTGAACCAGGCTGCTAACCACTAGATATAGCTATCTATGTCTGGGTCCTGACACACAGTCTCCATTTTAATACCATTCATTAGCCATTTCCCTCAATCCCAGAAGGGTTCTCAGTCTTTAGCTGTTTTCACCAGTAGGCCAAAAGAAGCAATGTTTCTTTCCCGGAATCCTCTTTGCAGGGACTGCATGGCCCTTTTTGATGAAAGAGAAGGCCAGTGATCTTTTAAGTGCTCAATGGATGGGCACTGTGTTTTACAGACCTATAACTAAAATTTAGCTGGGCAAGAGAAAAGACTTTTATCCCTCTGCATACAGTTTCAGATGACTAAATGTGTTGAATTTTAGGTTTCTCTTCTGATCATGGTGTTTAATTAAACAAAAACAACCCAGGCTCTTTACTCCATCATCCCACCCATTAGTCCACACTGCTAAACCTCATAATCTTATTGACGTTATCCCCACTTTCCTGACTTTATTCATCCTGCCTGTCTTGTTAGCTCCCAGACCTATTTCAGTCTGAAAGCTCCTTGGGGCATGGATCATTCTATCTGTTTTGAAAGGCACCTAGTACTCCTTTGGGTGCCAATACTACTATCAGATGCCTGTATGCCCATACGGGCCAATGACATGGGAAAGGTTGAGGATCATACTGGATCCCTGGATTCCGTGAGGAAATTTATATTTAAAATAATTTTGTTAGCATGCTGACTCATGGGGTCTTTTCCCCCTGGAGACTTCTCTCAGTTGCACTTTGTTGGGGCAGTAAAGAGCTTTCTTTGGACATCTGAATCCTCACCTGCAATAAGTTGCTCCAAGCGGATACGCTCATGGGCTGCATGCTGATCCACCAACACCAGCAGGTTTCCATCTAGAAGTGTAAGGGAGGAGGTTAACAACAGGCACCTTCATTCCAAACAACTGCACATGTTGGGAGGAAGAAGCAGCATTGCCCATGTCTCACTGAGGTCAGATTTAGCAGCTGGGGATCAGTCTATTTAACAGAGCTAAATTCAGGAGGAAGTTGGTTTAACAGAAAATAAAATAATGCAGAAATTAAATGTGAGGATCCAGATGAGTCATTTAAACCTGGGGTGGCCAGAATAAAGTTAAAGGAGTTGTATGTATGATGATGTCATCAGCCAAATTCCTATTCTCTGTCTATTAAAGATGAGGTCAACTACAATCTGTTCCATTTTATGCAGATTAGATAAAAAAACAAGAAGCTACTGGTTTGGAGAGCATTTTTGTATTGCTCAAGCTAGTTTCAATACAGAAGATGAAATGCATCCATTAACTGAGAATGAAGTCCAATATCTTTTGGTAATGTGAAATATAAGGTGTTTATCTATAGCAGCATTAATCACCACAGCATCTGAGCAGCACCATGAACAAAATCCTTTAGCAATCTCCAAAACAGAGAGAGAGAAAAATCCAGGAAATTCCAAGTGAAGGCCATCACTCTCCTTAATTCATAATAACATGCCTTTTTCTCCTGTCCCCCAACAGCAGATGATAAGGACACAGTCCTGGGCATTTGCTTTTGGTTTCCTGGCTTTTGTCAGATACAAGTTAGAGCCTTAATATTACTGAAACAGAAATTTGGCATTGTTATTTTGCATTTAGCATCACGGAACTATCAGACCAAAAGAATACACCCCTGAAAAAAATTACATCTTCTGAATATGTTTCAGAATGCCAGGACAGTGTCCTATCTGTACTGAAACTGTACTTGAGGGCTAGCTCAACCTAATCAATACTAATGGGCATTCTTACCTGCATCTGCATTCACTTCACTCCTAGTGTTGATTAAACAAGCAATAAATTTATTGTCCACTTGGTGAAGAACCTGTAACATATTCAAAATGTTCATTATCCATTGGCAAAACCATTTTTAGAAGGGAAACATACAAAACTTTACAGACAAAAACTCCTCTCCTCACCAATAGTTAATATTGGGACCACTGGTTGAGTTAAAGTGCAGTTCCACCTGAAAAAGTTAATGTAAAAATGAAACCTTCAGGTCTCTAGATCTCTTCCCCGGTGTTTCAGACAAACCTGTTGCCATTAGTGACAAATGGTTTTACTCCCATTAACCTTACAGAAGTAACACAACTAAGAGAAAATGGACTGGATTCTAGTTCACCTTGTGCATTAATACTATCTTTTTACTAAGTCCTAACCACTTATAACTCTACAAAACCACAGGAAGCAATGTGACTGCATGGATGTAAATAAGAATATAGTTTGGCCTGCAGAACCTGCATTAGATTAGATGTGAGAGAAGAAAAGAACCCAGATTGGCTCTCAGAGCCCAAAGGTAAAAGTGCAAGGTTGGCAGCATATTTATATTAATTTTAAAATTTATGAGCAAAACATTTGATACAGAAGCACTAAGATACAACTGGGTTTCATGTTTACTGTGCCATTTTTAGTGTCCCTTTTCAGAGCAGAACCACACTTCAAAATAAATGTAAAAGTCCTTACATGAGATTTGGGATTGCTATTGAAACTGCTCAGCTGAAGGTCAGAATTTCTTCGGCAAATCTCTTTTGAAAATGTATGTCAAAGAATCGGAATTAACCAAATAGGTACACCTACAACTGCCTATCAAAATGTTATTTAGTGAAGTGCCAATGATAGTGCTGTAAGTTACAAGGCAGTGATAGCACGGCTATTTCTTGACTTAACTAGCTTTAAATTCAAGCAAGTTGGGAACCACTCTGTAAGATAACTGTTTACAATCATCCAAGAGATGGTTTTGAGATATAACTTGATATGCATATATCTGTTGGTGTCTCTCTCACAAACCAATAATGCTTTTCTTTGCAAATTAAAAGTATTATCTATTTAATTCACTACGTTTTTTTCATTCAGCAGAAACATTAATAAATACTATTTGGCTAGTAGCAGTTGAAACATTGGTGTTTACACAAAGCTGCTATCTGACTTATTGTACCTGCATTGAATTAATCATTTCCTTGGTGAAACGATAGGGATATAAGATATTATGAATTTTCACAGCCAGGCTGCCAGCCTGGCCACTGCTCACATCAACAGCAACCTGTGAAAAAGATCAACACAGATAATTTACAGGATGCAGACTTAACTACTGAGTTTAAAGCCACAAAATCAAACTGCCAGCTTTGAATAAGGTTATTCTGGAAAGGGGTCCCTCTGTACCTAGTGCATTGGTTCCTTTAACAAGAACAGAACTAGCTCAAAATACCATCTGGTAATTTCTTTGCTCCTCTCTCAGCACTTTCCCACACACTAAGAGCTATTTCATTAGACAATCTGACATTAGTTGTCAGCCGACATGTACACACTCAATGAGCTGAACATCCAGGAAGATGTATCATCTCAGAATGACTGTTACTACAGCAGATGTTCTAAAGAATTGTTCCCCTTCAGAAACTCACCAGCAGGTGGTTTGCTCCTGCATCTGTATTGTACACAAGTGGAAATATTTGTATACATATTGCACATCCTGACTGAAATTGTACACTTACTCACACTGATTAAAGATATTTCCCTGTGACTATAAAGGAAATCGCTCTAAAAGCTCCATAGACATAGTGTGCAATGTTGTTTCTCCCTCACACATTATGGTCCTGCCAATGCTACAAACATATTTAAATGACCCATATAACACATACAAGGGGGAGGGGAGTATTGCAAGGGACAGAATTTTATCCTAAGTCCAAGTGATTATTTTTGCATTGTAGACTCAGCCCACAATAACACTTTGGTTTCCAAATAACACTAGGTACAGTATTCTTTAAGATCAGCTGTAATACCAATCACTTCTAATTTGCATAAACCCCAAAATGAACTCACAAATAATCTATAAAAAGGTACCATAGACAAGCCCCTTGGTATATGTACAACAGAATAAATATACACAACAGTTACAGTATTTGCCATTTCAGTTCAAAAAAATCAACATAATAGAAGACAAGATTGAAATGGCTCCCATTGAAACTCTAGAACATAATAATACCCACCTCTGGGCAGCGAGCAAATACAGGATTATCCCACTCTGAAAACAAGGACTGGAGAGACTCCCCATCAGCATCTAGGAGAGAATTTGTGTATAACATGGGGATTAAGAAAGCCTAGGAGTGCCAACAGAAGATGTACTCAGATTGTTCATTCCCACCAAATTGGGATCCTTTAGCTCACACTGTCTGGGTTTCTTTTCTTTTCTTGAATAAAAGGGAGAAAAAGAGACAAGAGAATGCTCCTTCCTATTGTCAGATGGGAGTAGGACTCTGGGCAGCTTCTCTGACTAGAGTATGCACTACAGAACAACCCAACAAAATCTGGAAAGGAAAAGATGGATAAACTCAGCTGCCCACTCCCTCTGGACAAAGCCACATACCAAAACATTGATTTCATCCTTTCTTGGGAAAGAGTCCCAAGGACTAAACTAATTTCTACACTCAGACTGGAATGTGAGGACAGATGAGGGGATTAGATAAATGCTCTTTAAACTATGAGCATGATTTTACAGAGAACTGAGAACATCATCCTATAAATATAAACACGCCCTAATAGGCTTCAACCCTGCAGGATTTTTTTCCAATTCCACATATGAGATGACTCAAAGAGTCCATTGTTAACAGACCTTGAGTAAGTCTGTGTTCCTGTCAGGACATCTGGCAGAGTTCTTTGTTTTGTTTTTCACTGTACTCGGAGTGAAAGTAACTTAAAGGACTTACTGTTACGCCGGAGTCCTGAGCAGGGGGCGGGGCCTCGACCGGAAGGGGCGGGGCCTTTAAATATCTGGGCCCTTGAAATCAAGATTTAAAGGCCCAGGGGCTCCGGCTGGGGGCCCTGGGGCTTTTAAATCACCCCCGGAGCTACCAGCTGCAGAGGCGGATGGGAGCCCCAGGGCTCAGGGGCGATTTAAAGGGCCCGGGGCTCTGGCTGCCATTACCGCAGCGGAGCTCCGAGCCCTTTAAACCACCGACGGAGCCCTACCGCCGCTATCGTGGGGGTCTGGCAGCGGGGTTCGGGCAGCGCTTTAAAGGGCCTGGGGCCCCCCGCAGCGGCCAGAGCCCCTGGCCCTTTAAATCACCGCTGGAGCCATGCCGCTGCTACCCCAGGGCTCCAGCAGCGGAGCTCAGGCAACGATTTAAAGGACCCGGGGTTCCCCGCAGCGGTCGGAGCCCTGGGCCCTTTAAATCACTGCTAGAGCCCTGCTGCCGCTACCCCAGGGCTCCGGCAGCAGGGCTCAGGAGGCAATTTAAAGGGCCTGGGGCTTTGGCCACTGCAGAGAGCCCTGGGCCCTTTAAATCGCCAGCCTGGGGAAGCCGGTCCGGTACGGCGTACTGGCTCTTGCTGGTACGCCATACCGGACCGGCTTACTTTCACTCTGCCAGTACTCTCTGTCCTGGCAAAATGACCCTACCTCTGAAATCCTGGCTTGCCAGAATCCTCTCTTCCCGAGGTCTAGGAATGAAGGGTAGAACAAGCTCACTTCTAAAAGGATGGCACCTGCATTGAAACCCTAAACACACAACAAAAATTTACTGCTGCAAATTTAACAGACAAAGTTCCAATAATCTCTAGAGCCCCGTTCTTCATATTTTTATTAACTAAATCATTATAGTGTGCTCATTTCTGTACAAACAATGAAGATATTATTCCTGCCCCATGGAACTAGAAGTCTACAATGAAGAAATAATAATACAGTGCTCTGAATGATCAGAAGCTAGTATAGGGAACTTCATTTAAAATAAATTAATATAAGTACCTAATAACCTGACTTCTAATGTGACTCGGAGAATATTGGCTGGCTTGGCAGAAGAGGTGTGTTTTAATGAAGGATATGAGCAAACACTAAAACATTAAACACAGAAAGAAGCACATTTGTAATACATTTCTGTGCAAAATGAAGTGAATACTAAACACACACAGTGCATGGTTATATTGTCCTTTATATGAAATATTAGAAAATGTTTTACAAAGAGAAACTGATAGACACAGAGATGCAGGGCCAGATTTTTAAGGGTATTTAGGTACTGAAAAATGCAGGTGGGTGCCTAGTGGGATTTTCAAAACCACCAGATGCCTAACTTCCACTGATTGCATCTTTAAGCAACTAAAAACTAGGGCTGTCAAGCAATTAAAAAAAATTAATCACAATCAATCGCATGATTAAAAAAATTAATCATGATTAATCGCACCATTAAACAATAATAGAATACCATTTATTTAAATATTTTTGGATGTTTCTACATTTTCAAATATACTGATTTCAATTACAACAGAGAATACAGAGTACAGTGCTCACTTAATATTTATTTTTGATTACAAGTGTTTGCACTGTATATAAACAAAAGAAATGGTATTTTTCAATTAATCTAATACAAGTACTGTAGTGCAATCTCTTTATCATCAAAGTTGAACTTACAAATATAGAATTATGTACAAAATAAACTCCATTCAAAAATAAAACAATGTAAAATTTTAGTGCCTGCAAGTCCACTCAGTCCTACTTCTTGTTCAGCCAGACAAACAAGTTTGTTTACATTTGCAGGAGATAATGCTGCCCACTTCTTGTTTACATCACCTGAAAGTGAGAACAGGCGTTCTCATGGCACTGTCATAGCCGGCATAGCAAGATATTTACGTGCCAGATGTGCTAAAGATTCATATGTCCCTTCATGCTTCAACCACCCTTCCAGGGCACATGCGTCCATGCTGATGACGGGTTCTACTCAATAACAATCCAAAGCAGTGTGGACCAACGCATGTTCATTTTCATTATCCGAGTCAGATGTCACCAGCAGAAGGTTGATTTTCTTTTTTGATGGTTCAGGTTCTGTAGTTTCTGCATCGGAATGTTGCTCTTTTAAAGACTTCTGAAAGCATGCTCCACAACCCATCCCGATCAGATTTTGGAAGGCATTTCAGATTCTTAAATCTTGGGTCGAGTGCTGTAGCTATCTTTAGAAATTTCACATCGGTACCTTCTTTGCATTTTGTGAACTCTGCAGTGAAAGTGTTCTTAATGTGAACCACATGTGCTGGGTCATTATCGGAGATGGCTATAACGTGAAATAGATGGCAGAATGCAGGTAAAACAGGGCGGGTCATAAAAGCAGGGGACATACAATTCTCCCTCAAGGAGTTCAGTCACAAATTTAATTAACACATTTTTTTTTAAACGAGTGTCATCAGCGTGGAAGCACGTCCTCTGGAATGGTGGCTGAAGCACAAAGGGGCAAATGAATGTTTAGCATATCTGGTATGCAAATACCTTGCAATGCTAGCTACAAAAGTAGGAGCTTTGCCAGATCAAGAGAAGTGATTATTCCCCTCTATTCGGCACTGGTGAAGCCACATCTGGATTATTGCATCCAATTTTGGGCCCCCCACTACAGAAAGAATGTGGACAAATTGGAGAGTGTCCAGAGGAGGGCAACGAAAATGGTTGGGGAACATGACTTATGAGGAGAGGCTGAGGGAACTGGGCTTAGTCTGCAGAAGAGAAGAGTGAGGGGGGATTTGATAGTAGCCTTCAACTACCTGAAGGGGGGTTCCAAAGAGGATGGAGCTAGGCTGTTCTCAGTGGTGGCAGATGACAGAACAAGGAGCAATGGTCTCAAGTTGCAGTGGGGAGGTCTAGGTTAGATATTAGGAAAAACTATTTCACTAGGAGGGTGGTGAAGCACTGGAATGGGTTACCTAGGGAGGTGGTGGAATCTCCATCCTTAGAGATTTTTAAGGCGTGGCTTGGCAAAGCCCTGGCTAGGATGATTTAGTTGAGGTTGGTCCTGCTTTGAGCAGAGGATTGGACTAGATGACCTTTTGCGGTCTCTTCCAACCCTAATCTTCTATGATTCTAAGAAGAGGGCAGCATTATCTCCTGTAAATGTAAACAAACTTGTTTGTCTTAGCGATTGGCTGAACAAGGAGGACTGAGTGGACTTGTATGCTCTGAAGTTTTACATTATTTTGTTTTTGTACACTTTTTTATTTCAATTACAACACAGAATACAATATATATGAAAACGTAAAAAAAATCCAAAATATTTAATAAATTTCAATTGGTATTCTATTGTTTAACAGTGCGATTAACACTGCGATTAATTTTTTTGAGTTAATCGCATGAGTTAACTGTGATTGACAGCCCTAAATACCTTCAAAAATCTGATCCACAGTGTATATACTTCTCAAGCTGGGCTCTTATAAGATCTCACAAATTAAATGACAAAATGGGTCATGATCATGAGAATTCTCAGAGCATGACGCAGGGTAACACGAGGTGGTTGTCTGCTATTTTCATACCTTTTTCAAAATGTGAATCTACTGTACTATTTCCATATTGCCATCAACATTTTCCTGTTTTCTACAGAACTGATTCATGTGATGCAATAGTTATTTCTGTGTGGAAATTGCAGGCATTGCCATAAAGAGTATTTTAGACTGCTAGGAGGACCCAAACTATCTGCATCACTCTTTCCTTGCAACAAAATTAAACATCATGTACTTACCACTCTGTAAGACAACATTCACAGCCATTGTAGTTATATCTTTAGTACAAGCAGCCTGAAGTTCTTCAGTTGGAGGAGTACTGTAGGTACTTAGTCCAGTCATTTTATTGACGTATACCATCTTACCCAGTGAAACATCAAAACGTTGCATCCAGACAGAACACGATATTGATTCCTCATTTTTAGACTGAATTGCATTTGTGACATCTCCAGGTACTTCTAAACTACTTGACAAAGTTACACTGGGGAGCTCAGTGGCTTTTGAAGTCTGCTTTGAAGATACATCCACAATATTTCCATCTTTATGGATGCCCTCAGAACAACTTTTTTCACTGTGTAATGCCAAACCACTGCTTGTGGTGGCCATGTACTCCCCATCTGTGTTGATGAGCAGTGACTGGTTCACGGCATTTTCCATGGTCCCTCCTCTTGTACTATACATTTTGCAGGGAGCATCCTGCTCATCAGAGGCAGATGCAAGGATGCAATCGTCTACCCCTGTTTCTTGTGAGGAGCTTTGACACATTTGATAAGAACTCTGCAAAAAATCAACAGTTTGAGACAAAAGATGCAATGTGTTATCTTTTCTGCTTGAATCTGTTTGGAATTGTTCATCAACTTGTCCCACAACTTCTGTAGCTAAAACTTCCTTGAGGTCATCCTTCATTCTGGACAGTTTAGAAGCTAGTGATCCCAGTGATCTATTGCTGCTTAGGTCTTTTCTTCTAATTTGAGAGTAGTCAGTCAATGTCAAAGGACTCGCTCTCACACAAGGAGCTTTTTTGTTTAACAAAGTTTCTTTGCCACAGAACTGAGACCTCTCCAAGGAAAGGAGGCAACCAGCTTGGCAACTATTATTAGAATCAGCATGTTCCAGAACTTGAGTTTCACAAATGTTAACACATTCAAAATTGTTATTCTGATTCTTCAAGGTGTCAAGATCAGCTAGAGAACCAAGAACACCTGGATGTTCAAATTCACTCCTCTTCTCTGGAATAGATACTGATGGTGCACTCCTGACCTTCCCATAATGTCTCCTGAATCGCTCTAAAGACCCCAACCGTATGGACAAGCTCAGCTTCTTATAGGCTTGGGTTCTGGGCATAACAGATAGCTCAACCATTTGTCTTCTGTTGCTTGGATTATTTTCATTATGAGCAAAACCCAAGGAAGTGACAGGAAGCAACTCTCTAGTGTGTGATGTTACACACTCCCTTCTATCTCTTGCAGTAATGGAAGCTACCTCCTCATTCTTCTGGCCTGATACAGTCTCATTTTCTAACCACTCATATGCATATGCTCTGCATACTTCTCTATTGGGTACTGTAGTATACTCTTTATCTAAAATACTAGAAATATCCTGAACATTTAGACTCTGAACTGAAAAGCTCATCTTGTTTCCAAATATGTCCTTGGCACTTACAGGACCAGGTTTAGAATGCATGTTTAATGAGCAATTCATTTCAGTTTGTTCATGTGGTGGCTGATTTTGCAACACATGAGTTATAAGGCCTGTGGAACACAACTTCAGTGGTACTGATCTAACAACCCTTCCTCCACCATCATTATTTGGCCCTTTACTTTTTCTACTGTCATCTTTCATCGCATCAGACATTCCCATCAATGCTCTCCCCCAAAGAAGTTCTGGTCCATCAGCTGTATCTTCAACTCTCTCATGCTGCCCTTGAGTGACACCATTTCTGAAGGCAATGTTGATGCTGCTTTTCTGAGCTGTGCTGTCCTCCTGTGTTCTTGCATCTTCCACACAATTCTCAGTACAATGTGGCATTTCAGCATAACTGTCTATTTCTACTCTTTCTGACCTGGACTCCCCAGAGAGATTTTCTGAAGACTTGCGACTCACAAACACCATTTTGGGATTGTTGAACTCTTTTGGCTCTTGTTCTGAGATATCTAATTCTGAGAAATCAGAAGTGGTGTCTTCTTTGTTGAGCAGAGGACTCGCTGTGTCAGCTGGTTCACCAGTGATCAGACCTGGAGAGACTTCCTTTTCTGCAGCATTATCATTTGAACCTATGAGATCTGAAGACTTTTCCTGAATAGTCACTTTTCTTTTGACAGTTTTTGATTGCAAATTAAACATTTCATAGGAATCTACAATATCATCACATGTTTTCTTAAAATTGTCTTGTATGCTCTTTTCTTCAGAGAGTGCAGGCTGCAGAGCTCTGGTCCCGTACAAACTAAAGCCATTGTCTTCATTAAATTCTTTTATGTCTTCACCAGACAGTTCAACAAATAAGTGTTCTCGCTTTAAAAATGTTTTCACTCCTTCCTCAATGCAAGCTAAAAGAGCATCCCAATTGCGGAATTCTATCAGAGTTTTTGCAGGTTCCAGACACACATCATATTCACAATATTGACACTTCACATTGATAACGAAGATTCCATAGAGCTCTGGGCCACGATGCCGAACAGGACTTGAACTCATTTGTCTGTTGGCAAGGCCACCTTTTGCCTTGCAAATAACACTTTCTTTCCTTAATAAAAAGTCCATGAGTTTATGCAATCTTGTTTTTAAAACCAGTCTATTATTCACATACAAAAACTGCATATTCTTATTGTAATGCCCTTCAGAACTGATATAGCCACTTAACTCAAACCCCCCAGATGTATAATTTATTTTTCGTAATTTCTGTGTTCTTCCCAGTCCATAAATCTGACAAAAACGGGAACACATATCTTTTGTCTTGGGGAGCTGAAGCATCATAGAACAGGAAGCATCATTTCTTAAGGAAAATGAGACAGAAGGATGTATGAGCGAAAGAGCCTCTACCTTCTGCCTCACCCTCTCAAATTCCAGCATGGGATCCATGCACTTTTTCCTCACTGGTAACTGGTGGAACAGGTTATACACAGTTACTGTTGTTCCACCACTTGGTCTAGTCAATTCAGCCTCACAAACTTCCAGTGCTTTCCCATTCTGAAACAGTTTCATAAAGGTTTTCACTGTATTGTTGGTCTTGGATGAAATTTCTACTATGCTGGCCATACTTGCTATGCTGGCCACAGCCTCCCCTCGGAAACCATAGAACTTCAGATTCTCTAAATCCTCCACTGAGTTGCACTTACTAGTAAAATATCGATTACCCACTTTATTTAGGTCCTCTCTCCCCATCCCAGAGCCATTGTCCACCACCTGGACCTTGAAGGTTTCCAAATCCACCCGTATGGCCACACATGTTGCTTTAGCATCAATGCTATTGAGGACAAGCTCTTCAACACACTGGGCCAGTGAGTTGATGGCCACTCCAGAGCGTAACCTGGTGCGCACATCTTCCACCAAACATTTGATCATGGCAAAAGCAGAAAGGTGAGGAACCCAAGAAATTTCAGGAACATCATTCCTCTTCCTTCTTTGAAACAGTCCCCTGTAAAAAAACAAAGGGACAAAGAGTAAAAGCTCAGAGTTTAAAAATCTCTTACAGTTACTATATAACAAGTTATTTAAAAAAATTAATTTTGCCTCCATTAATGCTGTAATTTTTTCCTGGTATTCAGAGTGTTTTTCTATGCTCACTTTCCTGCCCTGGCTATGAACAGGCATCAGCCAGTGCCCTAGGCATGAAAGTGCAACAATACAGAATAAAAGTGCCTGCATTTTCATGATCTTATTAACACTATACTCCTTTCCCTAATCCTATACTTCCTAAAAGAAAATCCAAACACACAAACCAAAAACAAGCTATCAATGACCAGCACAGGGAAAGCACCAGTTGCCAGTAACTTCAGCAATATGTACTGAATGCCACCAAAAGCGAGGCTCAGAGCCCTCTTCACATCGTTATCCAAGAAACTTATTTTGCTGTTCTTCTTTCAAGTGGACTCAGGATGTCCATCCTCACCATGGCCAGACAGCATCTATCCTTGGAAACACTCCAACATGCATCCAGCTGGGAAGATGCAGTTGCCATAAAACCCCACTGGCACATGGGCTGGCTCAAAGGTGGTGGTGGGGTGTCTAATAAATTAAGCTTTTCTTTCTATTATGATTATTTTATACCATATGGGTTCATTCATCACCTGTTGGTATTTAGCAGGATGTACACTTTTCCCTTGAACCTCACATCTACAGGTTAGAGTGAAGGGGATTGGGGAAGCACAGCTCCCCCTCCTGTGCTAAAAGCAGAGGAAAGCCCCTCTCCTTTCTCTTCCTTGGGAAGCAGCATTCCCGCTTAGCTCCCTTCCTCTTTTGCAGGTACAGCAAGTGCTCCCCTTCCTATTTCAAACCATGGCCCAGATCCCAGGATTTAGCCTAGTCACAGGTGTCAGTGCAATCACCTGTCCACACTACAGGCTGCGATCAACCAGCTTTTCAATTTGGGCAGGCCTAGGTTACTTGCCCCAGCACCTGCAAAAGGTCCACACTGAGACCGAGCTGTCACACAGGTGCCCGTGTGGAGCACGTTACAGCTCTAGCTCTCTGCTGGGAGAGTTTGATGCCCAGTTTCGCTAGGACACTGCCCCGAATGCCGGGCAGGGAAGGAAGGGAAATAGTTCACCCAGCCAAGGAATGAAGTCTATCGACTTACAAGCAACAGGCCCTTAAAGGAGCCCGCCCAGATCCCCTGGCGCAGCAGGGTGAGGGAGTTGTGCTGGCCCAGCCCTGGCCAATGCCAAACAGGGGCCTCCCAGTCCCTCCACCACCACACCAGCTCAGGGAGACAGATGCATTTTGGTGACTGAATTAAAATGTCCCCGCACAGTTCCCCTGACTCCCTCCGAACCCGTTGAGGGGGGGGGGCCTCCACAGCAAGGGCCGGGGCGCGAGACAGACCTCCCGCTCAACCGCCCGCCGCGGCCTCTTTGACTCGCACGGTAGAAGTCCCAGACTCAGTTCGCTGGAAGGAAGGCGGGGGGGAGAAAACCTTGTGGCACATGCGCAGCGAAGAACCACTGCAGGCCGGAGGTGACTACAATTCCCAGCATATATTGCAACATGATTCAGTGCATGCTGGGAGTTGTAGTCTTTCTTGAGGGTGGTGCCTTCTGTCGCATTTTATCAATTGAGCGCCGCCCACTGGCTCCTCTGTCAGTATTGTTCAGTGGGGCATGGCCAGGGTGTGTGCCCAAGGTTTCCCACTTTGATTTCCCTACCATCCCCTGAACAGTCTCATGAAGGCAGCAGTGCCTCTGGGAAAGCTGAGCAGACAGAAGATGGCATGGGAAATTAGGTTGGGGTTAGAATGGCATGGTGACTGATGGCATATAAATATCTAGTAAGCAGACAGGATGTTCCCTTCAGGGTGTAGATGGGTTGGAGGTCACTAGACATATAGGGCCAGAGAGGCTCATTCCTTCTGCATTCCCCATTCACTTCTTCCTCTCCCTATGTTAACACTGACTGGAGGCCAGCTGCCTCTATGCTGGTGTGCCTCATATGGTAGTGTACCAAAATCTCAGCGAGCAGCAGCATACAGGGTCTACCACACAGCAATCTGGGCTCACACAAAGAAGTAGTGGGCAGGCTAAGTTTACTGAAAATGGGACCAAAAAAAAATAAATCTTATGTTTCAGAATAACTGGATGAACTAATAACAATAGTATACCATGATTGCACAGGGATGCATGCCAAAAATAATAATAAAAATAATATGGTAACCCTAAGAAGCTGGTCCTATTTCAAACCCATTATGGCAGCTCCACCTGCAAAATGAGTTGGTAAGTCTACCTGCTAATAGCCAAGTGCTCACATGACAAAACCACCACCACTGCTACAATTGGTTTTAATCAACCACTTTATTGGCAGTCTCAGTATAGAGTCTAAAGACTGAATGGGCTACGCAGACTGAATTTTCCTCTCCCTCCTAGAGAATTAGTAGCAAGGCATTGGGCATGCTGTGCTACTACTCTACCAATCTGAGGGGACAGAGAGAGGACTTCAATTTCTAGGGCTTTTGGTCTTGTACCAGCCCTATATTCATTCATAAATTGTGAAAAACATCACAAGTAGCAGCAATATCCCCTGCTGGCTGTGTTGCTGCAGTACCACTAAAAGCTTTCCCAGCTTGGCCAACTATCACCCAAAAACATCAATGACGCTGGTGTGAAGTACACACAAGGCACCCAATAGAATAGAAACTGTCAACTACAGTCATTGCTGGATGGAAGATAAAACAGCTGTTTCTGAGAACTGGAAATTTAAAAAATAAAGAGGTAAATGATTCTTTAACAGTATTTAATATTAGAAGAAGCCAAAATTCCATGGTTCTGCCCTCCAGGGTATCAATTCCAAGGCTGGTTATGTGACTTCTGTGAAGTAGATGGGATATTATACTGACTGTGTGTTCTCTTATACACAAAATGAGTTTGAATGGTTGCAAATAAATTCAGATATGAGAGGTTGGGTTTCCAAACAATCCCTTTATTAAAGGCAGTCTCACCCTCCAGTCTGCCTGTTTTCCTGCCCATGGCATTCAGGAAGGTTCAGGGTAAATTGTATAACAAACAGACAATAAATTAGAACAGTAACAAGATAAAACTAAGGGCTCTCTGTTTTTGGACACTATCTGACTGAACAAGTAAAGGTTGGTGGGGAAGTTTTTGAGAGCTCAACGCCCTCCTCAGTGCTTTCTGTCTTTCAGTCTAGTTATTTCACAATGCTGAAGTTCCTGTACTCCAGTGCAACAATCTTCTTCTCATTGCGGAATTCTGCTCGGTTGATGTGGGATTTGGGGCTTCCTGTCTTCCTAAGCCATTCCTGCAGCTCCCGTACCTTGACACTGGGACCTTGGATTTGTCCTTGCACAGTGCCATCTTCGGTGTTTTGGACCCAGCCAACCAGCCCCAGCTTCTTACCCTCAGCCTAAAAAGGAAATGTGAGATGAAGATGGGATTAATATGAATTGAAGGCAGACCAGACTGGCATCTTTATATAGGAATCAGTCCCCAGGGAGGACCATGGGAAAGCCATCTATAAGAGAGATCTCATGGAATAGCCAGACAGAATGAACTTTGGGATTAATCCAGTTATCCACTGTAACATTGAAAACAGCACCTGCAATACATCCCTTGAGTTATCCCTAGGGAATACAATCCAGGTGTCACTGGCAACAGGCAGTGTCAAGAGATTCCAAACAAAACACAGCTGTGGGTATAAAAGCCATGATGCTAGTGACTCAGCAAAGACTCTCCTGACTCAGCCTCAGCTGAATTACTTACAAATGACCCAGCAGCCTCATAAAAGCCTCTGGGACCTTTGACGGAAAGTCTGTGATGTAGACCATTAAGAAATCATAACAGAATGTTGGCTGACCAGGAAGAGGGTAAGGTGACTCCCCAGGATAGGAGGTTCCAAAAGGAAAAGACTTTGACCTTGAATGTTAATGTTTTTCATTAAAGTACAAAATTTAACTTAGATTTTGTTCTCTAGGGGGTTCAGCAATACCTAGGCCACTCCAGTCCCAAGACAATACTCTTGCTCTAGGAGCTGGAATTTAATGGGCTATACTTATTTAGTGAGACAAGTCCTCAGCAAGTCACAACCCAACCCCAGTCCTCTCCCCCAAAAAGTGATGGATCCAGAAGGCAAGACTGGTGACTCCTGCAGCTACCCCAAAAGGAGAAAACATAGAAAAGCAGTGGGGGGAAACAGCAGCAGCTACAAGGTAGATAGGGCCAATGACAAGTTGGGAGAGGCAGCTCAGGCCCAGCCTGTGCTGAGATTCAAATGCAGATGGGAGTTCAGTACAGCCTGGGCCCCGGTGGTGACTAGATCAAGGTGCCTGAGCAGCCCCATCCTGGCTGAGCCGCCAGCCTCGCCCTCTGCTCCAGCATTTGCAGCAGACACACCTGGGTGTACTTGCGGAAGAACACTCCTTGGACCTTCCCAAAGACTTCATAGTCCACAGAGATGAGGCTGTCGCCCTCAGTCATAGTCACGCGCGCCTGGTACAACAACAAAGCGGCGACTATTAGCAGAGATCCAGGGGGATGCCGCCACCACCCTCCTCCCCCACGCAGGCAAGACGGGCTTCCCGCAGGGCCCCACTGCGGCTGCATTGCGGGGCTCGGGGGAGAGGGAGTGAGCGGGGGGTGGGAGTGGGGAGACAGGCAGGCCGGAACCGCGCCTTATTTGGTGCCTAACGTCCCAGGACCCGTGCCCAAGAAGGAGCCACTGAGCAGCCACCCGGCGCTGCCAGCAGGCAGAGGGAGCTGCCCCTGCTCCCCGCCGTGCCCTGGAGACGGGATCACGCCTCCGCCAGCCCCGCGGGCGGCGTCCCGGCTCCGCCCACGACCTGTCCCCATCCTCAACTTCACGAATAAGCAGCAGCAGGGCGGGGAGACGGGTCCGGCCGGACTCACCAGCCAGGGACCCGCAGCCAGAGCGAGAACTCGCGCTGCCCAACGGCCGGGGCGCGCTCCGGGTTTTACCGCCGTCCGGTCATAGAGCCGGGAACAGAGCAGTCCCAGACCATAGAGCCGAGCCGAGTGCCAGAGCGGCCGACTCAGCTGGAGGCTAGAGCGACCCTGGAGATTGCGTTGGCGTGCTGGTTTCCAGGCAACTGTAGTAAACAGACAGTGCGCGGCGCCCAGCGCGGCCGGAGGCCCAGGTGAGGATGGCGGTGACGGGGCGTTTGTTTCTCCGGGGTTGCGTGAGGGCAGCACCTCCCCCGGGGGGGGACCTTTCCTGGGGCGGGAGTCAGGGCAGGGGGTTGGCTGCCGGGGTGTCGGAGCGTGTCTGGGCAGCCTCGCTCGCCAGAGGGCGTTTTCTGTGGTGCCGAGCACCTCCCGATCCCCCTTCGCTGACATGGGGATAACGGGTCCCGAGCGGGGCCGGGCCTTCCCCACGCGGAAAGGAGGAAGGGTGCTTTACTTAAGGGCCTGGTTCAAGTCCCAGCTCAGCAGCCACCTCTCGCGGAGCAAGCCGTGCCTTGTCTCCGTCTGACAACGCTGCCTGGCTCAGCGTCTGGGACACGGAAATATCCCACCAAGGAACGTGACCTCACTGATTTTCACTGTCTGGGCTGAGAGAAGGGCAATGAAGGAAACAATCATCAGCATCAACTGCACTTTGCAGGTCCTGTCAAAATTCATTCAGCTTTAGCAACCTCAGGGGCTGTTGGTTAATATAAGGGAAAGTGTGTGTGTGTTATAACAATAAATGCTGTTTAGTTTGCCAGAGTCCCTGCAAACCTGCCCCATTCTCAGCCTTGTTTGTCATGTGCCACTTAGAGAGGGTTTGGTGAGTTCTAATATCAGCAGAAGGCTATAGCCTGTTTCCTGGTCTCAGTGGAATAGACTTCCCTGCTGGCTGAGCACATTCCTGCTGCTTTCATAGCAAGACATTGCACACAGGGCCGGCTCTAGGATTTTTGCCGCCCCAAGCAAAAAAATTTTTGGTCGCCTCCCCTTTCTTTTTCATGCCCCTCTGCCCCCGGTCCCACCCCAACTCCACCCCTTCCGAACCCCTTCCCCAAATCCCCAGCACCGCCTCCTCCCCCGGCGTGCTGCATTTCTCCCCCCCATTGCTTCCTGCGGGCCACCTGTGACCTCCCGCCCTAGCTCACCTCCGCACTGCCTGCTCCCCCGGGTGTGCCGCCGCTCCGCTTCTCCCCCCTCTCAGGCGAGGGAGGGGGGAGAAGCGGATCAGCGGCGCGTTCAGGGGAGCAGGTGAAGCAGAGGTGAGGTAGGGTGGCGGGGTGCGCAGGAAGTAACGGGTGGGTAGAGGAACCACTCCCCGCTCCAGCTCACCTCTGCTGCCTCCCCTGAGCGCCCCGCCGCTTGGCTTCTCGTCCCTCCCAGCCTTGCTGCGCGAAACAGCTGTTTCGCAAGCGGCAAGCCTGGGAGGGATGGGGGAGAAGCGGAGCGGCGGCGGTGCGCTCAGGGGAGCAGGCGGAGGCAGAGCGGAGGTGAGCTGGGGCGGCAGGGGCACTTTTTCCCCATGCCCCAGAGTCAGCACCTATGATGGCCGGCGCCAGAATGTCGCCCCTAGAAATGTGCTGCCCCAAGCACCTGCTTGTTTTGCTGGTGCCTGGAGCCGGCCCTGATTGCACAGGCAGGGAAAGAAGCATTTTATTTCCAACCGCATTAGAGAATTCAACAGCTCTATTAATGTCCTTTGGGCTGGTCAGCTCACTGCCTCTAGAGCAGGGGTGGGCAAACTATGGCCCACAGGCTGAATCCGGCCCGCCAGTCGTTTTAAACCATTCCTCGAGCTCCTGCTGGGGAGCGGGGTCTTGGTCTTGCCCCACTCCAGCCAGGGAGCAGTTGGGGGCCACTCCATGCGGCTCCCAGAAACAGCTGTGTGGCCCTGCTCCGGCGCTCCAGCCGGGGCACAGGGTCGGGGACTGCTCCATGTGGCTCCTGGAAGCTGTGGCTCCTATGCATGCCAATGGCCCCCTCTGGTGCCTCAATGGGAGCTGCAGGGGTGGTGCCTGCAGATGGAGCAGCATGGCTCTTGCACCCCTGAGCCTCTCCCCATGCCCCAACCCCCTGCCCCAGCCCCGATCCCCCTCCCATCCTCTGAATCCCTCAATCCCAGCCTGGAGCACCCTCCTGCACCCGAAGCCCCTCATCCCCAGCCCCACCCCAGAGCCTGCACCCCCAGCTGGAGCCTGCACCCCTTCCCACACCCCAACCCCCTGCCCCAGCCATGATCCCCCTCCTGAACCCCTTGGTCCCAGCCCAGAGCACCCTCCTATACCCCAAATTCCTGATTCCTCTGCCCCAGCCTGGAGCCCCCTCCTGCACCCCGAACTCCTCATTTCTGGCCACACCCTGGAGCCCTCACCCCAACCCCAATTTTGTGAGCATTCATGGCCCGCCATACAGTTTCTATTCCCAGATGTGGCCCTCAGGCCAAAAAGTTTGCCCACCCCTGCTCTAGAGTATAGATTTTTGGGGAGGAAGCCCCAGCTTGGGAACAAACATGTCTGTAATGTGTTTATTTTTGCCCCAATGTTCTGCCGCAGGCACTGAATGGCTCAGCTGCAACTGGCTGTGTGTCCACCTGTGGATTCTATGGTGGCAGCTCCCAGTCTTCCATTAACAGGGCAGAAGAGATACCATCCCAAGGCCCTTGGGCACCAGTCCCAGCTAGAATACTTGAAGAACAACTTCCAGCAGCAGCTCTTGCGTGACAAGGAGGAGAAACTGAAGGATCTTTGCATCTGCAAAAGCCGGAGTTATTCCTGCTCGCTCTCTTCTGGGAGCAGCCAGCAGGACTCTGGACAGGGAGGCTTCTACTCTGCTGGACCCCATAGCAGGTATCTCACCAGCCAGACCAGTACTTTGCCCTCCAAGTGGGCAGCCAGGCGGAGAGAAGGGGTGGACCGGTCCTACCCTCTGAAACCAGTCTTTCACCGCAAAGCTGAGAGCGTTCCAGTGGTCAGCACAAGTCAGCTCAGGAGCTCGCCACACATGGCTGAATCTCCCAGCAATAGCTCTAGCTCAAAGAAGAGAGGGAAGTTGCCAGCAGCCAGGGCCCAGCCAGCTGTATTGCCATCTTCTTTGGCAGCAGAGCAACATAAGCAGTCAGTCACCCATCCAAGCAGGGCAGAGTTGGGTTACATCCAAAGGCTGGAGGCAGCAGGGCAGAGCCTGGAGGAGGAGATCCGGAGGAAAGAGGCCCTCCTCAGAGAGAAGCTGAGGAGAACAGAGGAGGAACTCAGGAGGATCCAGAGAGAGAAGCAGCAGGTGGAGGTGGAAGAGAGAAAGGAGAGAGAGGGTCTGAGGATGCAAGAGAAGAAAGCAGCAGGGCTTTCTGGGGGGAACATTTTCAGGGCTACATCCAGGCCCAGTGTGGGGGACTGTGGTTGGGAGCAGTCTCCAGAGGGTGCCATGCCCATGCCAAACAATACCCACCTTCCCCATGTGCAGGGCATAGAGAGACTCAAGAAGGGGCGGCTGGTGGCCAGCAACAGCAAAATTCAAGAGCACATGGCTTTGGAGAGCATGGCTTCCTGTTCAGAGTTGGTCATGAAACACAGCCAGGGTCCACCTGCAGCAGCCCCCTCAAAGCAAGACCCTGCAGCAGAACTGTTGCATGCACAGGATCCCATTGGCAGGGAGCAGGGGGAGCTAGGAGAGTGTGGCTTCTGTGGGCGTAGGTTTCTCCATCTCCGGCTGGAGAAGCACATGAATGTTTGCAGCAAGAGCCAAGGCTCCAAGAGGAAAGTATTTGACTCAAGCATGGCGAGAGCCAGGGGAACCGAGCTGGAGCAATATCAGCACTGGAAGGGCAAAAACCCCACCCAGGTAACATGCACTTCCAGGCAACTGGCTGGCCTGGTGGTGGGTCAGTCCTTCCCCCTTGAAACCCTCTTTAAGAAGCATGGAATTATACCTGTTTTAATACCTACTATGCCCCTCACACTCCATTCAGGCCCACTAAAATATCGCCACCTTTAGGGGATAGGCCAGCAATGAGCCGGTACACAGGACCCAGCATTAGGTTTTAGGAGCTTGGTTTAGGACACCGATGCTTCCTGGAGATAGTCACCTGATCTCCAAAATAATGAGGGAGTATGAAAGAACTTGCTTATAAGTAGGGCCCTGCTAATTTCACAGCTGTGAAAAACGTGTCATGGGCTGTGAAATAAGCCCTTCCCAGTGAAATCAGATCTCAGCATGGTGTTGGGAGTGCCGCAGCTTGGGGCAGCTAGTCCAGGCTGGGCTGGGGAGGGATGGGATTTGTCCTTCCCCTGCACAGCTGCTCTTGGTGGTAGGGCCGGCTCCAGCTTTTTTGCCGCCCCAAGCAGCAAAGAAAAAAAAAGATAAAGCCGCGATCGCGGCACTTTGGCAGCAGCTCTACCACGCCGCTTCATTCTTCTGCGGCAATTCGGCAGCCGGTCCTTCCCTCCGAGACTGAGGGACTTGCCGCCAAAGACCCAGACGTGCTGCCCCTTTCCATTGGCCGCCCCAAGCACCTGCTTCCTGCGCTGGTGCCTGGAGCCGGCCCTGCTTGGTGGGGAGATCAGACCCACCTCCAGAGGCAGCACAGAAATAAGGGTGGTACACCCTCACTTCTGTACTGCAGCAGCCCCAGAGCTGGGCTTGTGGCTCCTGCTAGGGCAACCATGGCTTCTGCTTGGGGTACCCCCAAATTGGTCTGGGCTCCTGGGCACAGTTAATCTACCATGGGCCAAGACTAGCAACTAGGAGATCCTGACTGGGGCACTCCCAGCAGCAAGGGGGAGATCAGACCCACCTCCACTTCCCATAGGTGCTGGAACGGGGTGCTGCACCTGCTGGTTTGAAGTGGTTTCCATCATTTACAGGGTTTACAGTTTTGCTTAATGGCTCTCAGCACCCCCACTATAAAAATTGTTCCAGCACCTATGCCGCTTCCGGGCCTTTTACACTGTGCAAGGGGTAGAATCTCCTCCCACTGAAAGGGGCTCAACCCACTCCCACCAGGCCAGGATGCTCCCATCAGGGGGCAACCTCTTAGTGTTGGGAGGTGGGGAGTGTCTGCTGTGTTTAGGTTGAGGGAGCTGCAGTATAATTGGAGCTGCTATTGGGGGCAGGCTGGGACTTGATCTAAAAGCCTATTGTTAAAACAAACCAATGGCAATGGGAACATCAACTTCCCTCAGCCAAGCTCCAGCAGCCCCTGCCTGGTGTATCTTGGCCCCACTGCTGCAGGCTCCCTTTAGGTGGCTACTTTCCCCTTCTCCTCCTGGTGACTGATGCCTTCCCTTGGCAACCACCATCTGTCTCGACTGCCTTAAAGGGGTGGTACCAATCTGGGGGTTTGCTGCACTGGAGGTGGGTTCAGGGCTGAGTATGGGGTTGGGCCCTCTATGAGTAGATGGTGAGTAAAGGCAGGACCTGGAGCCAGCCCAGTTATAGCTCCTGCCATCTATACTAACCACTTTTCCCCCTCTGTGCAGAATGAGCCACCCAAGAACAACTGGAGACAAAAGCATGAGTCTTTCATCCGGACCCTGCGCCAGGCCCGTGAGATGCAGCATGTGATCTCCAAAGGGGGGAAGCTCTCAGACCTGCCCCCACTGCCCCCTGTAGAGAACCCAGACTATATCTCCTGCCCCCACTGCAACCGCCGCTTTGCACCCAAGGTGGCCGAGAGACATATTCCCAAGTGCAAGACCATCAAGAACCGACCCCCCCCACCACCACAAAGGAGACGTTAAGGATGATACACTGCAATGAATCCCAGCTCTCTCTCTCAAACTGGCTTCCGTCTAGAGGAAGCTTTGTGTTCTCACCATCCCCCAAGCAGGCTGCTAACTTTTAAGATATCCCCATGTAAAGTGAGTAAGGAGCTCAGGCCCCATGAACAGAACACTAAAGTGCTTGTACTTTGAGCTGCAGCCCGTGGTTCCTGAGTGTGTGCAGACAGGTCCGTGAGAGTTTAGGCCACTACCCTACTGCTGCTGGTTCCCATCCCTTCCCCTTCTACAGCTCTTCACAAGGAGTTCAAGTTCTCTTGATTGAAGAGATTGCTGGGTCTTGGTGTGAGTGGGAGATTATTACCATGATGTCCCTTGTGTACGGAATGGGGTTGTCGGTGGGACAGCAGCAAGGGAAGAACCACCATGGCTGGCTGGTCCTCAGAATCCTGATTAGCTGCTATGGGCAGGTGGTGGAGATGGAAGGTTGAGGGCTCTTTCCTCTGACTTGTAGTAGTACAGTGTGGGGCAGAGGTCATCCAGAGCTCACAGATAGAAAGAAGCCCTTTAGTTAGGCACCAACAATGTGCTCAGCCTTGAAACAGCCACACAAAAATACCCTTATGCTGCTGAGATCAAGCTGATATTTGTATGTTAGGCACTTCCTTCAGCACAGTCAGGGTGCTGTCTGCAGAACACCTGGGGAGTGGGCTAGAATTCTACTGCTGTTTAGCTGCAGATGCTGGCACACGAAAGCCCCCAAAGATCAACTCTCCAGCTTCATCTGCCAAGCCTGTGTGTGGCTATCTCTGGGAAGAGGGAGTGGGAGGGAGTTCTCAGCTCCTGCAGTGAGAGGCCTTGTGTGTGATGATACAGTAGTTTGGATAAGTCAGGAAAGGTGGTTTCCTTGCAGAGAGAGGGAAGATAAGACATTAGCACGTTAGAACATAATGTACAAACTACAGCTTTCCATCCCTCTGTTTCTAACAGCCCCTGGAGGCAGAATCCAGAACTGCTTCCCTCTCAGCTGCTTTTTATGCTCAGTCCTGTTTATTTTCTGCATTGGTTTTGAGCTGAACAATGAAAACGGAGCAGGCAGGCTCATTCCATGCTTCTCCTGCAATAGCCCACGGGAGGATTTATTTAACTTGTTTCCACTGCAATTCATGAAAATCCTGGGACTGTTTCTATTGGACTTTGGGTCAGTAACATTTTGCTTTTCAACATCCAAAAACCTTAATTTTGGGCCATGTTTGACATAGCATCTCTTTCATCAGAAGAGCAGATTGGGGAGGGGGACCCATAAAATGCTGCTTCAGCACAAGAATTCCTTGGGGCAGAAAGCTTGCAGAGGGGCCTCATTGTAGCAGAGAAGCTATGCACGACCAGCCACTTACTGAGTATTTGGAGAGGCACCTTTCAGCCCAAATTCCAGCATCAACTGTGGAATGGTAAAGACTCCTAGATCTGGGTTAGGGCCTTTAGGTAACAGGGTGACTGTTACAAAGGGATTACTTACCAGGTGCACGAACTTGGACTCAGATGCAAGGTTCTTTCCAGCCTCAGTTTTCCATGGAGAGCATCCAGGCTGGCAGATGTCTTTAGGCCCCATGTAAGTAGCAGGTTGTTCAATACTAACGAAGCCCTAGCAGGTGGGTCACAAGCAGTGTAGGGATACCAATGGAAGAACAAGTAATTCACAAGAGGAGAAAATGAAAAAAAAAAAAAGCCCAGTAGCTTTTTCTTCAAGGCCCACGGTGATCCTGCCCCAACTCAGCACAGCCTGGGGAAGATACACAGGGGCCAGATTTAACTAGGCTTAGTCAGAGGCTGGATATGTGGAAATAGTCCTTGATTGTGAGGTGTGCAATAGTCTCCCAAGGAAGTAGGAGACCTCCTGTCCCCAAGATAAGTGAGCAAAGCCCCCTCCCTTGGGACACTATGGTAGTTCTCAAAGACCCCAATTAGGGTTAAAGCTGCATGGTGCTGGGCACTGTACAAGTATTGAAGAGCTTACAGCCTAGGAAGAAATATTAAAATCCAGACACAGGGTCTGAAATGGGTTCAACATACATGCAGAGTGATCATGGGAGGCTGGGCACATGGCTTAGTAACTCCATTTCTGGTTTTATTATTGTGGGATAGCAGTGAGGTCACAGGAAGGCAGGAGAGGAGTAAATAGCAAGAAAATGGGAAAGGGGGGAGAGTGGAAATTCATCTGAACTGATGGATAAATGAATGTTTAAAATGAACTAAACAAGAAACGAGTTTAAGAAAATCAGTACAGTAACCCCTGTGATGTGTTTATATTAAATCCAATTTTACACCATCCTCACCCTGTTCTCAATGTGCCAAAGGCTGTTGGTGTCAGCAATGCTGATCTGCATCACAGAAGTCAGCAGGGGAAGTTGGTGAGGACAATGGAGCTTTTAGCTCTTGGGAAGTTGTGGGAGGCAGTTTGGGATTGTGGGATAAACACATTCACTGCAAATTTCTGCTAAAATAATGAGCAGATTAAATAGCTAATGTTGACATTGAAGTTGTAAGCCAAATTGTCTGCTGGGGTTACACCACTGAAGTCAATGAAATTATGCCAGGAGATAATTGGCTTGCCATCTTTATGTTTCAGAGTCAACAATGGGCAGTTCACTGCTCTTGCTGAGCTATTGTTTCAGTTCGTCTGCAGACTCAGGCAGGCACACAGACACCACAGAATACAGGAGGCCCTGATTAAAACCTCCAGAGAAGCAAGGGAGAATCAGAGTTTTTATGTTCTCTGTTTGTACAGCACCCAGCACAATGGGACCCTGATCCATGACTGATGCTCTTAGGTGCTCTGGTAATGCAAATAAATCATCAGAACAGGCAGCAGTGCCGCTTATTAAAACTGCTGAATAGGTGACTGTGGGAGACTTTTAACACTCCAGTAAAAGCTGTTCTAAGAGAACCAGGATTTTGTTCCGTTGGAGCCCATCTCTTCCTGCTGCTCATACCCCACGTGGTACCATTGGAGCTGTGGTAAAAACGGTATCCTCATCAGGAAAAGAAGCAGCATCAAGAGATCAGGTCTCTCATGGAACACACAGCCTCTTTTCATGTAGATGTCCCTCGTAATGCAAAACTTGCCACTTTTTCACAGCAATAAACCTTCCCCTAAGCTGAGTGCGTGCACACTTTCCCCACACCTCTTGGTGAAATGCGAACACAGGAGACCCTGCTCCAACAGGAACCTGCCCTGAGTCGAGATTCTGCCTGGAGGAGAGGTGGAAATATGCACAGAGTGAGGACGCACTGGAGAATTAGTTTAAACATTTATTTAAACAAACTACAAACCACTCCACTCTTTATTCTTTCAAAGAAAGACAATGACAAACTAGTTATTCTGCCAGTGTCAGAGCAGGCATAAGTCGTGTTCCACTATAACAACTCAATAGCAAAACTAGCAAAAGACTGACATATGGAGCTAGCAATGCAAAAAGGGGAGAAGTAGAAGGGGTTTTGAAACTGATCAAAGGCACTTCTGCCCACTTGCCCTTCACTTTCCATCCCAAAACATGGTGCTGGGTTTAAACTGCTTTTTTGGTTGCATAGCTAGCTGGTGTGAAAATCAGTGGTCTTTAATAGGCACAACTTGGATAGCGTGAATCCTCTAAGGCACATATGAGGTTGTGGAGCACAGGACACCCTCTGCCAGGGATCTGAATCCTCTACTAGATCCCAAGGGGAATCCAGTCTTCCCAACTGCAAAGCATTGAGAAATGAGGATAGCAGTGCACTGCAGGAGAGCGACTCCCATCAGCTTGGTGCTCGCTTATTGGACATGGCTTAGGCTTAGCACTTCACTCCTCAAAGCCACTGCTGCAACATGACAGACTCCATCTCCACTGCAGCAACAGAATTCTTATGCTGGAACTCCTAACCTGAGAACTAGCTCCAATACATATGGGAGAAGAGAGGGCACGGTCACCAACAGTAACCAAGCAAACCTTGAACTCCTGGCATTCAAGACCCTACATTGGGGCTGTCTCCCTCCTTCCCTCCCTACAATGATAAGGACAGCCACATTGAGGTCTAACTCTGCCCAGGTTGCTGCCCAGAACAGACTGCATTTGATTGAGCTCTAGGATACTATAGTGATAGGCACTAGAGAAGATCCTAAAAGACAGGACGCTTTGGCATCTGTCCCCAGACAGAGGATTTCATCAAGAAAAATGTTAGCACCCTTAAACAGTCCTCACAAGGGAAGAAAAGTCTAAGGCAGGTGAAACAGCTCTCATTGAAAGATTCAAGGCAACACTAGAGACACCCTGGTGATGGGGACAGTTTTAGGGATAATGAAATCACAGTCCCACCCCACTGCACGGGAGGAGAGGACTCTGCTCCCTAGAAGCCCCACCTTGGGGAAGGGGTGAGGGACTAGCTTCCCCCTAGAGGCCCTTCCCAACCCAAAAATCCACCCCAAGTCAATTAGCTAAACAATTTAGAAAAATCTATCTCATTCCCTACTAGAGATATGGGAAAGTCCCAAGTGTCAGGCCACTTCAAGTTCCTTGGGAGAGAGAACCTGGTGCAGCTAGAGAAGGGGTGAGCTTTAGACTGAGGCCTAACCATATATTGCCCTTGGGAAAGATACATTCTGTGTGCACTGCAGTAGAGACCCATGCTGAGAGGGCAGCTGTGCTCCCACTTCGTCAAAACAATGGAGGGGGGGGAAATACTGACGAGGCTGACACCAGCATGGAGACTGTGTGCCAGCCTATTGTGAGGGATAAGTAGAAGCAAAGCCAGGAGCAGCAATGGACTCGCTCTGAGAAACCAGACATGACAAGAGGAGCTCTGGCACCCAAAACTAGCTGAACAGATGGAGTAATGAGTGTGTAACAGCCTGAGATCCAGACACACCTTTTCTGGTTAGGAAGCAGCTGGTCTGAACTCAAGAACCCTATCTCAAGTAGTTCCCTCTGCTACAACTGGAAACTACATCCAATTCTCCTGTTTGTGCAGTGCTTGGAGGGTGAAAAGCACTAGCTGAGTGCTAGGCCCTCAGAATAAAGCATTTAAACTTCATCTGTAGGACTAGGGCACACAGCTGTATGGCCAAAGGTTGCACCTCAAGTCAGGGGCATGCTTTCTATCACCATCTCCCCACTGCCTCCAGAGTAAAACACATTCAAAGCTCTGTTTGCCCGTAAGCAGCATTGAGCTGTCCCACGGGCTAGGGCCCTGTCCATTGTCATAATGGCTGGGAGCAGCTCAGAGTTCACAGCTCTAAAGTGAAGGTGGGGAGTTAGGGTTCAGCCAACTTCCGTTCTCAATGGTTCTCTCTCTCATCTAGAGGTGCAGTGACTAATGCTGGGGTCCCAAGGGCAGCTCTCAGGAAGCAGTGAAACAAAAGGGCCACAAGCTGCTACTGGAGCCATCAACATGATGGGTCCAGGGTTGTCTTGCCTCAAGGGCAGGATTGATGGATGAGGTACAGAGAAGAGCTGCTGCTGCCATAATCACTGAGCTGACCATGGCCCGGAGCTCAGGGCCCTGCCCCTCTGAAAACTCACTCCTAGATCATATCTAAAAGGAGGTGTCTCCCACCAAACGTACATGGGTGCTGCTCTGGAGCCTCCGCCCTTGCTCCTTATCTGCGAGTGACCTGAAGCCAGGAAAGCCGCTCTCTGCATTCAGTTAGTGTGTTGTGAAGTTGGATGGACCCCAGCAGGCTCAAGAGACTAGAGGCTGGAGCGGCATGAGTCCGTTCCCAAGAGACACCAGGAATCTGAATCCAAGTCAGTTTTTGGATCCGTTTCCATCTCTTCTTTGGCTGTCTGGGTTCCTTTGGAATGAGCCTGCAGCTATCCAGACAAAATAGTCAGTCACTCCCAGAACTCAGCTGCTGGCCATACACCATTTGCTGGCTACTCCAGATGCAAGTTTCTACCATCACAGAGAGAGCTACTATGGCAATCCCAGCCAGGGCACACTACATCTAACTGCTCCCCTCTTCTTGGACAGGAGAAATACAAGTTGCCCAAAGCCTTTTAGGCACTGAAGTGCCTGCCTCATGGCTGTATTACTATTAAATTATTGCCATAGAGTAAACCAGAGCGTCTTTGCAGTTGACAAAGAGCAACAGGCACAAGGAATTTTTACCCTACACCCCTCTGCTCTGTCCCATCTCCTCCTGGCTTAAGAGATTTGAGTTTGATTAAAAGCTCTTCCTCTTCTCCTCCCCTCCCCCAAATCCAGCCAGAGCCAGGATCAAAGTTCTCTACCCCCACACACAACTTCCAAAGGGTGTGGGGGTTCTCAGCCTGAATGCCCCACCCAAGGAATGTCCTCACCTGCTGCATTCCCTCCGTCCCCCTGCAGAACCTCTGGAGCTGGGCACTGAGACGACTGGTTTCCTGCTGCAGCTTCTGTTGATCAGCCAGACACTGTAACACCAAGCCCTGCAACCGCTCCACCTCAGTTTGCAAAGTGTTGCACACACAGGCTGAAACTGGAGACGCTGCCTTTCCCTCCATATAAGGCAGGGCTGGAGCTGAACACATTTGCTGCAAAGAGAGATGGGAGAGTGAGTCTGTATGTGTGTGGAACGTGTGAAACCTCCCAGGCCAGTGGCTGCCTGTGCCATGGTGAGAGAATGAGGATGGAAGATGGCACCACAGCTGCTGAAGTTGCAGATTTTCAAGCACTAAGTGCTGGATCCTTGGGCAGCCAGGTCAGCACGATATTAACCCTTATGTTATTCACTGCCAATTCCCTGACTCCAAATTTGGACACACCTTCCTCCCTCTTTGCAGCTGTTGTCCCTACCTGCTTGTCATTCTGAGATCCTTGTTGATGCCTCCCCACCCCAGCCTGATTTCCCAGGTGAGTCGGGAATTAGCACCTCATCTAGGGATGGCAGCACTATAAACTCCTGTATAATTTCCTGCCCTGTCCATGCTTCCCAGGTCCCTTCCTCCCACTGGAGTCTCCCAGCATGGGGTTAATATTTCTCCAGATGCGTTAGCTGCATTTTTCCTAAACCAAAACTCATTTTATTTCCTGCCCATATGTCTACTGTCTCTTGGATTTCTCTCTCTTCACTGGTATTCACAACTCCTCCCAAGTTAGCATCAACTGTGAACAACATTAACATGCCCTTTTCCACTCTCATCCAGACCATCAATTAGCCTGATCCAATGGCCCCCACTAGACCTCCCCACAACTCAAACATTGCCATTTATGCTCCCATCAGCTCTTAGTCAACCATCATTCATTGTGGGAGATGTGATCTTAAGACACATGTTACCTGGGGCTCTGTCTTGGGCTTGTTGAATTCAGCAGGAGCATCAGAGGCCACTTTGAGTCCTTGCAGTTCCTGATAGGGAAGAGTCTCCTTTTCAGGCTCTGAAGAGTCTGTGCTCATAGGAAATGGGCTGTCAGGCATGGGGATGAATTCAGCGTTCTCCAGTTCCTGGACACACACAGAAGCAACATTGTGTCAGAGATTCCTCATGCTCCCAAACACCCTGCATCTCTTCAGCCAGGACACCAGCACCCTCTTGTGGTGGAAAACAAGACTATGGCTTAAGAGCTCCTCACACAGCAGACCCCTTGCTTGAAGTCAGACTAGCAGCAGCACTCTCCTCTGGATAGTAGCCTGGCACTGCACTAGGCTCTCAGATCATCACTGGGGTGAACTCCACACCATTTCCCGGTGTGGGGTGGTTGGCCGACAGGTCCCATTTGTGTGACCATTTAGGCGTGCCACAATTCTCCAAAAAGGGCCATACTAATGTACTCACCCTACACACCACACACACACACACACACACAACTTGAAAGCTTATTTTACGTATGTTTATATGAGGCATAAAATGGAGTAGTCAAGTGGTGCCGTAAGCCTGTAGACAAGGTGAAACACTGGTACCTAAAAACAAAAAAGTGTCATTTTCTGCACAGTTCCAGAAACACTGCAACAGGACCATGAGTACAGTTTTTCCTGTTTAAGTTAATTTCAGCACCTTAGTGTGGTACTTCTTGGTCAAAGCTACCAAACAACAATGTATTAAAAGATTTTTTAGTTTTGCATGGGCAAGTATTTTTTTCAGAAATGAAGCTGTTTAGAATGTGGCAAAAAATGGTGAATATCAATATCAATAATCGTCTGACGAAGTGGGTATTCACCCACGAAAGCTTATGCTCCAATACGTCTGTTAGTCTATAAGGTGCCACAGGACTCTTTGTTGCTTTTTACAGATCCAGACTAACACGGCTACCCCTCTGATACTATCAATATCAAAGTATCTTACATGTGATAATAGTTTTCTATACCTTCAATTGAAATTTGCTGACCAGATCAGTCTCATACTGAAGGTTTTGCACCAGTAGAAGCAGATTGTGTGCCTACAGTTTGTGCTGCATAGTGGGTACATATAAACGTATGTGAATTCCTAATATAGTGCTTCTCCATCTGTAAGCTATTGTACATATAATGTAGCATCTAGTCTGCCTGGTAAAAGATTTTAATTTGTAATTGCCTATGCATGCAGTACTTGCATTTGAAATATTCTAGAAACTAGCTTTTTAATTCAGTGACACTTATGCAGAGCTCAGTATTAGAGATAATACATAGCACCATAATATAAATATGCAAAAGCTACGGGAGAAAGAAGTGGCCTAATGAAAAGTAATGAAGACTTCTGCACTGAAGGATGAAGAGCATATTACAACTCTTATCAACAATGTCATCAACAATATGACAAACCCATTTGACCGGAATCACATCCAGAGGAGTTTAACAACATATTTGCTAGACTGCATGTAAAATCAGATGTACATGAGTCCACTGAAAACAGCAGATGTTGGTGAAGAACAAATAGAGAGACTTATGAGAGGGGCACTTGATTCTGACAGGACATATCTTCTTCACCTCAGTCAAGAAATCTGGCATCAAAACATTTGCTCACATGGCCAAGACCACCAAATTTAAGTCAGGCAAAGGAAGGAAACTTGCAGCAACTATTAGATTGGCAGAGGCCCTGGAGGTTTTTCACCTTCCTCCGCAGCATGGGGCAGGGGTCGCTTGCTGGAGGATTCTCTGCGACTTGAAGTCTTTAAATCATGATTTGGGGACTTCAACAGCTGAGTCAAGGGAGAGAATTATTCCAAGAGTGGGTGGGTCAGCTTTTGTGGCCTGCATCATGCGGGAGGTCAGACTAGATGATCATAATGGTCCCTTCTGACCTTAAAGTCTATGAGTCTATGAGTCCTGAAATTGTTTTCTGCAGAGCCCAGTCCTTAGCAAGATGCAGAGATGATGTTTCAATGGCAACTCTTCTTAGTTACCCAATAGGACCTGTGCCTGTGCCCCTCTTCCATGCTGATGGAACAATGAGAAGAACAGATAAAACTGAATTAAGGCATCAGCTGGAAGCTCAAGCTGAAAGACTCCATGAGCAAAGAGCATACAACAAAGAAGCCAGAGATGCCATGGCTGTCATACAACTGATGGCTGGAGACTAATTCTACGCATTCGATGAATTAATCTGCTGAGTACTTAAGGCAGGTCCTAAAAGGATTTGACAAAGCCAATTCTGTAATCAAAGTCTTTGACAGATATGGCAGGAACTTTGTGAAAACTGCTGACAGACTGTGCTGGACAGGATATAAGGTTGGATGCAAGAAATACCAGATGACTGGTGGATGCCCTGTGCCTCCACGGAAAAAGTTTCTAAATGTGATATCCAACAGGCAGTCACTTCTAAAATTCCTCTATGAATATAGAATTAAAAATGCACCTGAGCGTGTAGAAGCACACCCAACACAAAAATTCCTTTTTGCTGGAGGCTTTTCGGATGGTGAAATAAGCAAAGTCCATCACCAGTAGAGGGTTTTGAAGTAGTCCAAGACTTATACAGTACTCAAGAGGAAGAAGACATAAGGATACTTTTGCACGCTGTATGTACCAATATGGATTTTGGCTCTCTGTGTCTCAAAGGAACCATAATAAGGTCACCTGATACACAGGTTTTGATCCTTGCTGTTCATTGCTTTCCAAAACTGGAACACATAGGTAACATGTAGGCACCATTACCATTACCAGCACAATGGACAAGCACTGCTTCATATCTGTGCATGCCATTTGTGATGCATTCACCCTGACTTCTGCAACACACTTCCTGCTGTACATGTATTAACAGGATGTGACTCTGTATCAGCCCTATTTAATATTTAGAAAAAATTGTGTTTAATATTGTCAAAACAAAGGTACCGTACCACTTCCGACATCTTGCCAAATTGGGAAAAAGTGACGGACAAGCAGCAATTTCTGCACCAAAGAAGTTGGTAGCGGTGCTGTCTGACCAGCATGAGAAAGAAAAAGAGACCCATAGAGACCCATGAACAGGTGGGCCGGAGGGTGGAGGAGCAGCGGGCCCTGGTAAAACTCCTTCGGAGGGAGTTCTGAAGGAACTGCTGGGGGAGAAGCCCGAAACCAGGGCCAGGAGGCCTGGGGCGGAGCCAAGGACGTGTTATGCCTGTGCAAGGCATGGACATGTAAAAAGGGATTGTCCCTATTGGGATGGGGGCAGGGTGTCTCACCCAGAGGAGAGACAGGGGCAAGTCGCGAGGACAGTCTGCCGGGTGAGGGAACCCAGGCGGCTGCCGACTTGTTGGGCCTGTGGGCAACAGGGCCACATGTGGTGGACATGCCCAGGCCCGACGCGCAGGGTTCAGGTCAGGCCCGGCAGGAGGATGGGACCCCAGCTAGACCACCAGAGGCCCGAGGCGCCTGCTGGAGCTGCCGGATACCGGGCCAAAATAGGAAGCACTGCCCCCTCAGGGGAACTGAGGGACGCTTGGAGGAGGTGCCTGTGGGCCCAGAAGGGCCAAAACTCATGAAAGGGGCCAAGGCAGGAACTGGGTCAGATAGGACCCCGCAGGAGGCCGGGACCCAGACCGTCGCCAGGAAGGTCTTCAGCCAAGAAATCCAGACAGAGTGGGGCCGGCAAGAGGCCAGGACCCAGGTGGTCGGAATATGCGAAACCAAATGGACCCAGACTCTGAGAGTGGAAGGCCCAGGAGATATGGTCCTGACAGTGCGGCTGGAGGCCGCGGAGTTGGCCCACCAGAGGGCAGAGGCCAACGCTCGGGAGATGGCCAGAAACTGGGAGGCTTCCGAGAGGAAGCATGCCGCCCTGGAGGGGTGGCCCTGGAAGGCCAGCTTCGGAGAGCCCAGGCCAAGAGTCCCCCCTACCCCCAGGGGTGGGGATTTTGAAGGGGGGGGGGTGTAGCGGGGTGGTCACCCGCTCCCTGGTCTGGAAAGGGTTACAGCCAGCCCTGGGAGAGGGCTGGGGCTGCGAGCTAAAAGCTAGGCTGATTAGGGAAGCAGCCACTGCTGGGCCACGCCCCAATCAGACCTCAGCTGGCCCTGATAGAAGGGCTATAAGCCAGGAGCTAGGGACTCTCCCTCCAGCTTCAGGGGGAGACGGACCTAGCTGCCTGGGAGCTGAGGGTGCAGGCAACAGAGCAGGACTGGGGAAAGGCGAGAGGAGCTGGGGAGCTCCCACCTTGCAACTCCCCAGGCTGCAGGCCCTGTGCAAGGCCAAACCAGGTACTGGGGTTGCAGAGGCTGCAGCCCAGGGGTTAGGCAAAGGCAGCAGGTCCAAACCCCCCCTTTGCCAATGATGAATGGCTTGTACACTGCAGTCTGCCCCAGAGAGCGGGGACTAGATGGAGACTGGCAGTAGCCATAGACTGAGGCGAGGTGGGGATAGAGGGTTGGGGGTTCCCTGGGGAGGGGAGACCCAGATCTGTGTGGGTACTGCCAGGGGGCAGCAGAGGGCACTCCAAGGCTGGAAAAGCTAATTCCCTGGAAGACTAGCAGGAGCTGCCGCGCCAGTGAGTCGTCGCATTGCTACATGGTCATTTTGGTGTCATTGTTTATCCCATTTCTATGGTAATGGCACCACTTGACAGCTCCACATTGTACCTCATCTTAAAGCAGACGTGATAAGCTTTCTAATGATGTATGAGGTGTGTGGGTGTAGATAGGGTACATTAAGTTGACCAAACCAGTGGTTTGGCTGTGTGTCTAATTCCAGGTACTACCACAGAACAAGCAGAGAAATGCCAATCTGGTGAAGAGGAGGTCTCCTGTGCCCTCTGGTGGGGAAGAAGAAAGGCTGCAGACAGTTTAGAGAGAAGCCTCTTGGAGCTCCTCTTCCTGGGCTCTTTGAGGAAGAAGGGGCAGCTTGTTCTCCCTTAACTGTGATCCCTGGGATTTTAGATAAATTCATGAGGCAGTTTGTTACCTTACGCAGCCAGCCAGGGCAGGAGCTGCTGTCAGCATTGCTGTCCCCCATGGCCTCTGTTGCACTGATCCAGCCCCCCATTCCACGATCTGCTTCCATGGTTCCCCGAAAGCCTCCACTTGGATCAGGGGTTTCAAATTCCCGTTCATTTTCCTCCTCCTCTCCTCCACCAGTCGTGGAGCTCTGAGCCGCTGGCAGACAAGAAAGAGAAGCAGCAACCTTACACATTTCACTGGCTCTGCCTGTTCAGGGAATGCAGCAGGTGCTGGATCCCAGATGAGACAGAGAAAAGAGAAGGGGAGGTTATCTCCCTGGAAGCTACTTTAACTGCAGAACTCTGAGGGTGAGTGTATTTGCCTCGACTGTGTCTCCTTCCAGTTATGTAATTCATAAAACACCATGCAACCCTCCCCAAAAGTGACCCTCTGCCACACAATCTTGCTTCCTGGCCCCATCTCTCCCAACCCAAAAGTCCCTAGAGTGACTCCAAGATAGGTAACCACCTCCTCATCCACCAAGCTGCCTCCTGTTACATAAAGGGACACTGATGACAAATGCCTGGACTGATCAGACAGAAGAGTTGACTGCTTTCCCCCCCCCACACACTATCTCCTTGTCTTCATATCTGTAGATACTCATCCAGTCCAATCCTATCAGCCTGCCCTGCCTTCCTAGCCCTTGTAACACAGTCTGTTTGAAAGTTAATGAGGTCATTGCCACTTTGGTGAGAGTTATTGAACCACTGGCACCCCAAGCGACGCTAACTAGACACAGACCCCACAATGTCCAGCTCTCCCGCCAACAAGTCTCTGACCTTGCCCTGCTTCAGTCCATCCAAAATGTTTCTGCCAAAGGTGCCCCCTCCAGCAGCTGTCACCATATCACCTCCCCACTCACCTCCCTCTATTGATCTCCTCTTGCCTTCCACATCAAGTTCAAGCGTCTCATGTTAAAGGCCCCACACAGCTCAGCTCCTGCCTCCATCTCTTCCTACTCCTCTCCCATGCTGTTCGGATCCTTCCCCTTAGGCTTGGCCCTTCCTCATCTTGTGCACTAGTTGGCCTCCCTCTCTTTATTCAAAGCCCCTCACATTCTTCTTTGAGGCCTTTCAAAGACAGAACTGAAACCCTGTGACAGGACCAACTGCATCCATTCTCACAGTGCATTGGTGCAAGGGCCATGTCTGAAAAAATACAGAGGCCTGAGCCAGTTGGACACAGATACCATAATTCACACCTAGATACCACAGTGACTGGATAAAATAATAGAACCACCCTGCACAGACCATGAGCCTCCTTGTCTGCACTCAATCTAACTCAATCTGCAAGCCCCGTGCTGGGCGGGGACTTCAACATGGAGTATACAGATGATGTTTACATTTCTGGTGCTTGGCTCTCACATTTGTTATCTCCAGGGCCTCCTGCAAGGACCTGAGGTCTTTGCGCCTCAGAAATTTCAGGTGTTCTAGTTTTCTCAGATCTCACACTTCCAGGGGGTTTGAGTGGGCTGAAACCTGGTTTGGTTAATAAGGACTGGTTTTGCTTGCATCTAAGCAGACAACGGGTGTCACACTGTGCTAACTGAGGCAAGTAACCTCCTATCATGCTCCTCACAGATACTACAATACTGGAGAGGGAGGCAGTCAGCTGGCCCCAGTAGGGAAGGAAACCAGGAAGCCCAGTGCAGGCAGGAAGCAGTGACAGTGGGATGGGTAATGACTGGCTCTGAAAGCCCTTTGAAATGACTCTGCACATGTCTGAACCTTTCCAGTGTGCATCAAAGCTCCTGCTGCCCAGGAACCCCAGCTGTGGAGTGACCCACATGGCTTTTACCCAGGGCTGATTACTCACCAGTACCGATGGACAAGCCACTACTGTTGGATCGGATGGTTTTGGAATTCAGCACCTTTTCTATGGAAAGAAAGAATATCCCTTCGGTAAAGGGGCTCTCACAAAGGTGGTACAAATCAAAACAGGACAAAACCAGTGTTCCAGTACCAGGACTGATATGGACTCGCCAGTGAGTTCCCTCAGAATGATCTTGACCCTCTCTCCCAGTAAGCCCATGTTAGTGAGTACTGAGTTATCACCACAAATGTCCTTGGAACAGCCTCTGTCCCTGAATCACACTCACCAACAATGAGAATGGTGTGCCAGCCGCGGCAGGACAGATCTGGAACGTGATGCAGGGACCCAAAAATGGGCCGAGGCCATGAAGTACAAATATCAGAGCCATGAGCTCTCTCTGTCGGTGTCATTGCCAGACGTCCATTCCCACCATTGCCCCAGGCAAAGATATGGTTATCTAGGAAAAAACCGATCCATCAGCCTGACCTTAGAAACACCTCATTACCCTTCCAGGGGCCCCACCACACCTCACTTCTTTCCCATAGCTACTCCGGTTCAAGACAGACAGTGCATCTAGTCCACCTGCTACCAACTAGCCATTGGAAGGCTAAAATTGTGTGTAGTGAAGTCTAGCAGCCAGTCTCCAGCCCACCACTTGGTACCCTATGGACAGCATTAGCTAAAGCTTTGTGCTGCCCTGCCCCACTGATATGGCACCAATCTGGGAAAATTTCCCTGTTCCAGTCACAGCCTTTTAAAGCCTGACTGTGTCAGGGCTAACTGCAAAGACGGCAGCCTTTCTGTGCTGCCCTGAATGGCAGAAGATACAGGAAATGCTTCCATTGCTGGATGGGAGCCAAATGTTTGAAACTATTCTGCAGACCCAGCCCACAGGAGGAGTCCACTGCAGCCCCACAAATGCCCACTCACCATCAGTAGCAGCTATGGTGAATTCATCTCCACATGAAACCCTGATCACCTGCTTACCCCCAAGGGGGCCTCCCAGCAGGTTAATTCCCAGATGCTTCTTATAGTCACCAACACCCAGCTGTCCACACTTGTTGGAGCCGAAGGTCAGCAAGCGTCCCCGCTCTGACAGGAGGAATGAGGAGAGTCACGGTAGGTACCCAAGACAGGAAGCGGCCATGCAAGCAGAGAGAATTACTAGCAATAATCCATGACCAAAAAGGAATCTGCTAGGAACTTGGTCATGCTGGAAGGGGGCTATTAGCCAGTGAGAATTGCTTCAACCCAAGAAAATCCCCCAGCCATTCAAATATCATTTGCTTCCCACCTTTGACTCTGGATCCCGTGACTCCTCCCAGTCCCTTAACTGAGGTGCTCTGGCAGGGGGAACCTGATCAGGTTCTAAAGCTGAACGTCAGCCTTTCCCAAGGTATTGTCCTTTCCATGCACGAGCCTCTCCTCCCTTTAGGAGGGCTGAACCGAGCTCTGATACTGCTGCTGCTGCTGAACAATGTGAAATTCATGCCTGCTCCAGGAACTGACAGCCAGTGGCAAAGGGAGCTGAGACCCTATCTAAAACCTTCAGTGCCCAAGGGTCAGCACTCGGCTCACAATCACTGGATGGGGCTTCATGAGCTTCTACTTTGCTCAGTGGAGCTGAAATGAAATGGAATAGAGCTGATTTAAAGGACCAGCACAAATGGTATCCTACTAACTCCGAACACAGCATACAAGCCAGTGACATGTACAGTGAAAGCCTATCCCTGGGGACTACAACTAGCTCCTCTAACTGGGAGTGGGGAAGTGGAGCCATTCCCCAACACCACTTGAACTGTGAGTAGGTCTCACCATCTATGGAAGCTGTGTGCGTCTTTCCTGGGGCAATGGTGCGGATCTTGTAGAAGGAGAGCTGCTTGGCCAGAGTAAGGGAAGTGGTGTAGGGAACTTCATAGTAGGTCTGAAGGAAGAGACCAGACATAATCAGGTAAAGCCCAGAGCCAGTACCCCAGGGGCGCACACATCATGCACATTCACCAGCCAAGATCTATCTATGCAAGACTTGGGTAGAGGACAGTGCTGGGTCTGCCAGCCCTGCAAGAAGGCAGGCAATTCCTGCCAGGCTCAGATTCCACTTACGTTGTATGAGTGCCCCAGATGCAGCTAACATGCTGTTTTAGCACCACAGAAGTGAACTGAACCCACTGGCAGATGTGAGGCTGGGGAATGATTTGCCTCTCATCATACTAGCAGGTGCGTTAGGATTTCCCTTCCCCCTGCAGTTCTGAGCTGGGATCCAGCGGATGGACGTATCCCATGTGATGGATTCCTTGCCATTGTTGGGGGACCTCTGCTTCCCCATCTTCTAGGAAACCCTGGGAGCAGGCACAGGAGCACCAGATGCACTCACATCATGGTTGATGATCCCAGATGTGCATTGGTTCAGGCCCAGTTTGTTGAACTCGTTGAGTCCACATGCCAGCACTTTGCCCGTCTGGGTCAGCAGGAAAGTTCCATCACAGCCACACTGGACTGAGACAATGTTCAAGGTCTTTGGAACATCCACCTAGATTGAAAACACAAACGCCAGGAATCAAGTCCTGACAGATATGGAGCAGAAGCCAAGGACCAAACCTAGAACACAGGAAATACCTGACTGGATCAAAGAAGTGGTTCATCTAGTCTAGGTCCTATTCCTGACAATGTAGTAAGTGGGGGGAAATGATCACAGTAAACATTTTAGCCATGCAAACTTGCTGGTTCCATGTGAGGTTCCAGAGTGCCTCACAGTCTTCTCTACTATTGACTAACCTACATAATTTTGTGTAATCTGCAAAATTTAACCCCCCTCTGTTCATCCACCTGTTCTGATCATTAATAAATACATCAAGTAACACTTGGAGCCTCCAAGTAAACTTATTGCCATGAAGAAAATTGATAAATTAGCCTATCCTTTGTTTTCCGTCTCTTAGCTGGTTTCTAACCCATGACAGAACTTTACCTCCCACTCCTTTTGGGAGGGATTTTATATGGATTTCCAATAATCTTTGACAAGTTATATCAACTCATTTTCCTTTTGCCATTATTTTGTGAAACACTCAAAAGAATTCCAGTAGGTTAGAGAAGTGCAATTTTCCTCTGTAGATCTGGGGCATGGAATTTGGTACTGACTAATAGTTCAGGAAGCTCCTCTTCTACGGGACTTTCTTGTCAAGTTCAACATTTGCCATTGTCTCTGCAAGGAGGTCTCAGAGCAGTGAAGTTGGAAGTCACAGGGAGCACCCTAGCTTGGCCATTTTGAGAGCTGTATTTCCCGTCTCAGACAGACTGATAGCTGCCATTAGATCTAGTGCCAGTGATTGGTGAAGGGAATAAGTGAATATGGAATCATCAAAGCTCTGCAGTGCCTTGGGAAAAACAAACTCAGGCAGCAAATTTTCGAAAACAGTGACTCATTTAGGCCCAGATTAATGCCCGAGAGGTGTTTCAGAAGGAGGCAGCTGGAGTTTTACCTTCTGAGGGGTGTAGTGATCCTCTTCCGAATCCAAACCCAGACGCCCTGAGTCAGCAGAGAGACTATGGTGAGAAACAGGCATGCACAATCTTCCCATGGCTGAGAGGCCTGTTCCTGGGACATGCCCTTGTCCTTCCCCACTCCTAGCAGAATCCCCCAAAGCCAGGAACCCTGCTTCTGGGAAAACAGTGCTGCTTTCCATTCATCAGAGTAACCCCTCCAAGGACAAAGTGCACTGCTCCAGTTCACAGGGAACTCTCCGTCCCAAAGGCAGAGTACCTATTCCTGGGGAAACCACCCTACCTCCCAACTTCCTAGTAAAATCCCAAAGGTTCATTCCTCATCTCTCAATCTAAGTTGGAAAGAAAACCCCATGAACAACTAGGTGATTTTTGGCCTCCAAGATGCCCTAGGCAGCCCTCATCCATTCTCTGCTTCATATAACTGCATCGTAGCCACCATCCTGCCAGTTGCGAGTAAGAGTGGATGTGTTTCCATTCCCTCTCAGGATCATACTGTGTCTGACCTCCCTAGGCCTCCAAAGCTTACGTCCAGAAAGAGGACGTAGCTTGACTGCACATACCATATTCCCCACAGCCCCATGAGTAGACCTCTCTGTTTCTGGTCAGAACAGCCACGTGATTATCTCCACAGGAGACCTGCTCCACAGGGTTGCTGAGGAAGAAGTCCAGCTGCAGGGGGTCCAGGACCTCAGAGCCAAATGCCTTGTCAACACCCATGCAGCCATAATAGTCCGAGCCAAAGGCATACATCTGGCCTTCATCTGCATGGAAGAAGGAGCAAACTCAGTTGCACACGGAACTTGCATCAGGCTGCCTATTAGCCTCCCATGGAGTGGCCAAAAGAGCCTGATCCCTCATCTTTAATACAAAGGAGTGGCCCCAGGAGACTATAAAGTCTTTGCCTGAAATGTAACCTAGTTGTTCATATTAAGATGGATCATCGCATGCTGGGACCTGCAGGCCTCTTGTTTGAGAAGCTCAGAGAAAGCCAAAGTGTAGCCTTTCCCCTGGTAAAGTTGCTCTGCTGATCTGGTCTTGGAGGCGGACTGGTCCACTGTGCAGCCACCCAGTCTCTCACCTGTGATGCAAACGGTAAAGTCATCCCCACAGGACACCTGGTGGATAGCCTTCCCCTGCAACTTCTCCACACGCTTTGGCTGCCGGTATGAAGCTCTGTCTCCATGTCCTAGCTGGCCATGCAGCTTTGTGCCCCCCTGCATATTCTGTAATACATAGAAGCCTGGTAAGGATGCCTGTCCAGAGCTCAGGGGGATACTGTCAGTATCCTTGAAGCCTGAGAATGAGGAGGTAAGGAGAAAACAGCAAGGGAAAGCGTTTTAGCTACCCTATCCTAGGGAAGGGGCTGGTCTCTCAGTGAGGTATGATACCAAACACCACTTAAATGCCACAATGGGCTTTCAGGTAGCTTTAATTATGCCCTTGGGAGGAGCAATCATAGGTTTCAAGCCACCAGCTGATGGCCAGAGGAGTTAGGCAGGAATGCCTCTCCTCTCCCATGCCTACCCAAATGGACAGATGCATTATATGGCTAAGGCCCTGTGTAATCTGTGATGCTGCAGAACTGTGTGCAAGGATCTCAGCTTTCATTATTAGATACACTGCTAATGCTTATAGGTGCAAAGAAATCCTTAAGCGTGTGAAACAAGTGTCACAGATGCAGCAATGTCTGCCTGAGTCTGCAGACAGACTGAAACAATAGCTCTGAGAATTTTGAACTTCCCCTTTCATCTTGATGGACTGTTAATGCTGAAACCTAAATATGACAATTAGTGTCAACAATGTTAATGATCTCACTGATGGTTTTAGTAGTGAATGTGTTTGTCCCACAATCACCAACTGCCTCCCTCCCCAAGAGACCTATCCCCTACTCAATGATCAACATTTCCTGCTCCTGTGTGTGGTCAATACAAAATCTGCAGAACGCTGAAAATGTAGGTGTAGGATACATTTGTTTAGTTTAATACCAAAGCAACAGAGGAAACAAAAGTGAATTATTTTAAAATTCACTATAAAACTCAATTTTTCCATTCACCTTAAGCTGCTGCAGTCTCCAGCTTGGTCACTGAAAGAAGGGGCCCTTGCTGCAGAATTTGGAAACAGCCTGCTGCAGAGTACTCAGAGTCCTACATATATCCAGCCAGGCCATAGTTCCTGCACTCAGCACATGACTCCTGCATTCTCATTCCATGTGGTCTCTGTAAACCTTTCTCTAAAAATAGATACAGGCCAATGGAATAGTACAAGACTGACACTGCACTTCCAGATAGGGGAGGGAAAGAAAGGGTACTTGGCTCAGGGCATCATGCCACAGTCCCTAACTTACCACCCTTTGGTGTGCTGCAATTCTGGGTAACATCAGCAGCACTTCAACACCTGACTCCACAGCAGAACACTTTCACCCCCACCCCCACCCCCTCCCCAACATAAAAAAAATATTATACTTGAGAGGTTTAGGTTAGCACCCAAAGGGGCTGCCTCCAACCATTTCCGCTACTTCATCCAATCCCCAAACTTGCCTACATTTCATCTCTCTCCTTCCTGAGCTTCCATTCTCCTGTTTCTAACAGACTGATAAACTGACCTATGGCTGGATACTCTAACTTTTAAATCTTCTATCCCTGGCCTCCTTGCCTTCCCAAGTTCTTTCTGCTTGGCTCACTTACCACCCAGGTGTAGAGCTCCTTCTCCACTGTCACCACAGCAAAGTGAGTGTTTCCGGCACACACCTGGCGCGCACTGCAGCCACTTTTGATGACATCCAGCTTCTGGGGGGTGGACTTTCCACCCCCCCAAACATACACCTCGCTAGTGCGCGAAGTCACCACTGCAATTGGTGTCTCACTGACAGTGCTCGACCTGTATAAGACCCCCCAGAACACAAATGCTCTTAGTATGAAGCTATGAGCACTGTCAACACTGTTCAACCCAAATCCTTTCTTCTGGTCCCCACACAGGAGAAGCTAAAAAAGAATTGGACTGCTTGCGTCTGAGCTGCAGCTCTTCACAAACATTAGTGGGTTTTTCTTTACAAAAATTCTTCTCTCCTCAGAGACTGTGATGTCTGGAGTGTTCTAAATATGCTCAGAAGCACAGCTGGGTGAGCACTGCAGAAAAAGGAGCCTCCAACAATCATTCAAATAAAAACCAGAATCCAATCTGATGACATTTAGAACACTGACATGACAGTTGGTATTTGTCAAATGTGAAGGTCTCATGAGTACTCATGAAAAAATGCTCAAAAAGTGAAAGATTCACAAATAATCACGCAAACATACACAAAGGAACACATGGCCATCTCAATCTCCAGTTTCCCTTTAACAGAATTTCAGACATCCAGTCAGGGAACAAAAACACGCTACATAACTTAGGTGACCAGTCACTCCACAAACAACACATCACAAAACGGAAGCCGCAGTCAAAGCAAGTAGTTTGTGAACAACACGTGGACTGAAACAGGATCAAACACAGAGCTGAGCCAATGCTTTCAAATAATCAATTTGTGAAAATCAAACCGTTTGATAATTCGCCAGCAGAAAAACAGCTACATTTATTGCAGAAACTATTTGCTACAAATTAGCTCATTAGCTGGGATTAAAGGAGAATTTATACACATACTGTTTTATGAAAAACTGTCACAAAATTCAAATAAATAGCCCAATTCCTCACTGGCAGCCTGGTGCCTGTGGGCAGTGATTATGATGTCGTGGAGTGCCCGATGACTGTTATGAATACCACCACACCTCACCTCCTTTTAAAAAAAAAAAAAAAATCTAGTCCTCCTCATTTTCAAAAGCCTCAAAGTGGAAACTAGTCTCTAGGAATGTGAGTCTGTCATGGGATTTAACTTAAAAACTTTGGGTTATTTGTTGTAATTTTCACTGTTCCACCACTCCTCAATTAATTGTGCTCATCTCCGCACCACAACCATAGCTAACTTGAGTTACCACTCCAGTACTGTTTTTGAGTTATCTGAGCATAAGACACTCTCCTTCACCCAAACTTCACACACACACACACACACACACACACACACACACACACACACACAATTCTGCAACAAACACTTCATTAGGGCTGAGTTAGGGTTCAGAATTTATCACCCTCAAAAGGCTGCTAACAGAACTTTTATAGAAAATTGCACACTTTAAAGATCAGAAAATACCAACGTTAGCTTTGCCCCCTTATCAACACTCACCCTATTCCATCTACATTTCTAAAATGGGCCACAGACCCACTATCTCCCTTACACCACGAACTGATGAATCACAACCCACCCACCACATATGGGCCAGTGACCTGACCATTCTGCAGTTCACCCAACACCCAGAGTGCCACAGAGCTCAACATCTCACATCTGACCCTCAACACAGTGCAGACCCAGCATCTCCCCCATTTCACTATGGCCTGAAGAGCCCAATCTATACTGACTACCCTCCCTATTTGGCCTAGAAACCCACTGTAACTACCTCATTTGCCCTCCCAATACCAGTCAGAGATCACACCCTCCAGATACAGACCAGAGACAACTCTCACACTGTCCATGGACCCCACAAACAGCCAAGCATGTGGGGACATCACCACACCCTCTCTCCATGGAGAAGGATGGGTAGCTGACAGATATAGGCTGAGCTTGGCACCCTCCTCAAAGTCCAAGCAGTGCCTCCCCCACACCCCATCCCTTTCCCCTAGGCCACTCACCAAGCCAAGTGACATAACAATGTACACTGAGGGAACTGAGATGCACACAGGACACCTGCTCTTCTGAACTGGGTCTCACATGCTGCTTCAGTGTCAGTTAGCTGCATGTTATCTGCCAATAATTATGGGGCCCCTTCAAGCAAATGACTTATCTCAGAGACAGAATGATCCACCTAACACTCTCCCCACATGTAGTAGAAACTCCCACCTTTGCACGTGAGACGAGCCTGAAAAGAGGGGGTCAGATTATAGCCTCATACACTGATGAGCATACAATTGCACCCTCCCTGAGTTTCTAGCATTTAAAGTTTTTCTAACTATAACACTCCATTAAGGATGTCACAGCCTCATCTCTAACATTCTCAGCAAAATTTCTAGGTAGGGAGCTATTCTCTACAAATTTCTCTTTAAGTACATGCTCAAATCATTACCTTGGTCGTTTGGTTGGCCCATTAAGCAGAGTGACTTTCTCCTCCATCTCCCTGCCACAGGGGGGGAAAAAAGAAAAAGAAAAAAAAGAAAAACATTATAGAAAATAGTAACTACATATTACTATAGCCCAAACACTTTACAGACTCCACAAACTGACAAGCCATACACAGGGATTACTTTCCCTTCAAATGAAATGCTGCTCCTTCTGGGGTGGACCACGGCAGCTATTTACACATCCTACAGCAATACATATGATTAGGGCAGAAGTAACACACCACAGAGCTAACAAACTCTCGTGGGAATTAAGGGAGGCAAAAAGTATATACCAGAGCCAGAATTTGGCCATGATGCTGAAGCTTACACCCCAACTTTTGTGAAAAGTACCACTGGATCTTTAATGACCACAAGTGAACAGGATCTGGATTTTAAATCTCATCCTAAAGATGGAATGTTCAGCAAGACAACAGCCTGGAGCATCATTCTGGGGGTTGCATACCAACGAAAAGCACCTTCAAGCAAGGAAATAAGTCTACCACCAGGGTGGCCAAAGGGTAACTCAAACAGTCCAACAGCATGGCCCACAGCCACCCTCATCTTACATGAAGGAGTAGGTAGGTTACGTCTCTGCCAGGCCACTTAGAACACCATGAAGCAGCACATCTTGGGACTTGACTTGCAGTCTCTGTGGGCTGCCCCGCTGTACTGAAGATGAGGGTGGGCAAATAGTCAAGCACAGTCCTCAGGCTCCTGGTAAGTTGCCAACATGGTCTTTAGTGCAGCTAAGTGTGGGCACTCACTGAAATAGGGCATTTTCATCACAACTCTGCAGGGAAGGCTAAGGGGAAAAGTGCTGGACTGGGCTTATTACATGAGATATAGGAGATAAAAGGGCTTTTATAATGATCTTACAAGTGCCTGAGTGCTGCTACGTGTTCCCAAAGGTCTAACTTGAATGTCAGTAGCTAGGGTCCCTCTAAGAAGTTTCAGAGAAACACACAAGAGTTCTCAGCATATCAGCTGTTAGGCAGAAGAGGCAGATGGGCACTCCCCAGCCCCCATGCTCCCACCGGTACGCAGGTTAATTAAAAGGCACCAGCAAGGCTTTCTCTTGCCTGAATAGCAGCAATCCACTCCCCTCTCTTGAAAAGGGTAGAGTCTATTTCAAGGTGTGCCTCCTACCAGCCAGAAATCAATCTAAGGGCTGAATTCGGGAAGCATCAGAATTATTAGTTTGCACAAAGCTCCAAGGTCCCTCCTGACCCCTACAGCCCATCTATGTCCAAGGTGAGAACATTTGGCTACCTCCTGCGTTTGCTGAGAAGAACATGTTCAAGCAGCTCATCGGCAGTTGGCCTCTTCTCAGGATCCTGAAAGAGGTGAGCAACAGGTCACTCCTAAGGAAAGTCTACAGTGAAATCTTGGGATAGACTAGCTCATTCCAGCCCCCACTGGTCTCCTTCTCTCATGCCCTGCTTGCCTTCAGAAAGGCAAGCGGTCAAACAGAAATGAATCAAAGGGCCATCACGTCTCTGGACAGCACAGGGTTAAATGCCCGATATTCAAACTGGGGACTCCCACACTCCAAAGATGTGGGCAATTTAACTGCCTCCAAGAAGCACGTGCTCTGAGGGCAACAAGAACATTAAGCCAAGAGGCACAGCCCAGAGAGGTGGAGCCAGGACAGATCATGCTGGGAAGATGCTTCCATAGGCATGCTGATAGGCCTGCTGATGAATGTGAAAACCTCAGCCTCTAACCATCCCCCAACATACAGCATCAGAAAAAATCCAGCAGCCCCCCAAATCCCATGGAGCTGGAAAGGCATCCAGACAGGAAGTTTTCAGAGAACAAGAGGAAGCAGAAGTCACTCTCACTGACACACCAGGCTGCACAGGTAGCTGCATGTGGGAATCTGTCTGCACCTACATACCCTACTCTGAAATACACATCTCAGCAGTCACCCACTGCTCTGGAGCTGCAGGATTTAGGCAATGGGCAGAAGATCGGAAGAGAAAATTAATCTTCCCAACCTGATCGAGGCAGGAGTGCACCATCTGGATCAGCTCCAGGGAATAGACACTGGAATCAACCTCCATAGCCCGATTTCCCTGTACAATCTTCACACACAGGTTTAGGGGATTCTAGGGAGAAAACAATGACCAGTTGTAAAGGAGCTGAGCTGAGTTGGACAGTGGGCCCAGTGGGGAGGGATGCTGCAGGCCTCTGATGTTTATCATCTCTTTCTCTGACTGGGTACTCAACATGTCCCCACTCCTCTCAGCTGCTACTAGGTGCTGCAGCAACCTAGTCACCTCCCCTGCAGAAATGCTACCTCTTCCAGACAGCCTTTCCAAGCTAGGGCTTGATGGCAACACCAAGCTTCTCTCCAAATGAGGCAATGAGGGAGAGGAGGGTGGGCTCCTCCCTGTATGTCAGGCTCCATCAGTGTACAGAAGCTCCCCAGCTCTGAAGATACCATGCAGGCACTCATGTACTGGAGTCTAGGCACCACGGACAATGAAAAGTCAGAAAAGGACAGTGATTTGACATGGCCCCATAGCTGGTACAGAACATATCACAGCCATACCATGCCAGTTGGCTGTCTGGCTGCATTCCCCACATGGCCACACTACACTAGCTGGCAGCTTTATTCACCCACCCACAAGTGCCAGCCAGCTATGTGGGGAGCATGGCTGGCTGAGTGGTAACTCCCAGCTGTGCCAGTCAGCCACACTCCTCACATAATCAAGCTGTGGAACAAGACAACATAATTAAATCCTAGGAGATTCAGATATTACAAACTCTCACAACAGGATGCTGTATTGTGAAACTCCCAACTACCAGCATAAGATTTATGAAGGGGGCGGGGGGGAGAAAAGAGAGATAGGACTTGGTTGCACAGCCAATTAATGAAGTCCTGCTTTGGTCAAAAGGGAATGTTTCCTTTCAAACATTGCTACATATCAGGACCGTCTGCACTCCCTGTGTGTGCGAGGTCTCAGGCTGCGGAGAGGATCAAAGAGTATCAGCAAAGCTGGGCAGGAAAAGTTTGCCCATATTACTTCCCGCTCTTGGTTGTGCTCTCAGACCCTCATGTTCATAAATACTCAAATTATTAATAGCCATGAAGGATATTAATAAAAATAAAAGTTAGAAAAGCTACAGGACAAGCAGAGACACTGTGACAATAACAAACAGCCTATTCAATTTATCCCACAGTCTATGGACTTACTGTAGCATCAAAGGTTCTCTTCAGGGTGAGAAGCTCAAAGACAACACAGCCCACAGCCCAGATATCAGATTTGAAGTTGTATTTCACCCCCTGGCAGAGCTCTGGGGACATGTAATATGGAGTTCCCACCAGCTGGACAACAAAAGCAGAAAATCTTCACACACATTCCACCCAGACCCACCATAATTACTACGGGCCCATCAGTGTTTCCATTGCAAACCCTAATTTTCTAATGTTTACAGAAAACCCAAGGTACCCAAGCTGCTCAGACTCTGATGTAGCACATAGTGGAAGTTAGAACTTGAGAGGGACCTATCGCCCTACCTCACCATTCACCACCTTGCAGGTGAGAGCAAACAGGCCTACAAAGCAGGTGATGACAACATATCAGGCTCAGCCATCCATTTCTCCTCACCCTCCGAGTAGTCTTGGGAAGGTGAGGGGCAAGGAATCTGACAAAGCATGTGAAAGCAGCTGCCAGCTCACAGCTGGTGAGCCGTTCTGTCTGACTGTGGGATGTTAGCAGACAAAAGCTGCTCTGTTTCAGAATGAAGAGGGAAGTTTTCAGGATCAGGAAGCCAAAAAGCTGGCCTGAGTCCCATCTGGAAGACTTCTGCTGCAGGACTGGACTTTCCTCAACAATGGAACCTATATTTTGGTTAAATGCAGAAGCCATCATGACCACCACATGAAAGATGAACAGCTCAAAATCACAATGAGAAACTGAGAACGAACATGACAAGTGGTGTAAGTGGGAAGAAGCTTCCAGCTGAACAGGCTCTTCCCCTTAGCAATGAGTCAGACTAACCACTGTGGAATGAAATGGAAAGAAATGAGAATAGATCATGTCTTTAGGAAGAGGGGGATATTTATAATCCTCTTTATGCAAACTGTCTCAGCAACAGACCCTGGGACTGGTAGACTAGGCTGGGAGAATGGGCAGTTATGTCACAAATGAGGTGGGCTTTCATTAGTCTTTGCTAGACTCTTACCAGAGGCCTGTGAGAACATTCACAGGGCTATTTCAATCCCTTCTTACTCTATCATCCACTATCCATTTTCCCTTAAGCTGGGTGGTAGTTATACAACTCCACGAACTCTAGTCACACAGTCAAATACCAACTTCAGCATGGTCAGCATGTATTTATTGTCACCCTCAGAGAACTCAAAAAGTGTCAGAATGAATTTTGCTCAAACTATCCACCAGCCAAAAAGGAGGGGGCAAGAAAAAGAGACACACTCCTTTGAGCAAAAAATCAAGCATGGAAATTCTCAGTACAAAAGGTGAATTTCTAAATGTTATGTGAGGAAAATGGGTTATAACTGAAATGGTTTTGCTATAGCAGGAGCTACTAGGGCATACTACAGTAACCCTAAGTTCCCATTTGTTATGGAGCTGTGTAATAGTGCTGATGTTCTGGAAGGAAGTTTTCAAAGGAATGAAGCATCCTAGCAAAACATCAACAGCTGCATTAAATTTAACAATCAATCAAGCCTTAGGGGAAAAGTGTGTGTTGGCAGGTGTCCTAACCTATAAAATCCTTAACAGGTTGGTATTCAGAGCAGTCTCCAATTCCAAGCCTACTAATCACCACAGGAACAATGGAGCTGGGAGATCGTATACTGGAGGGAGAAGAGGAGAGCTCCTTCAACAGAACTGTATTGGATGTTCCAGGACAATGTGCTCCAAACACCTGTGCTACATCAAAGTCTGAGCAGCTTGGTGCTTTGAGTTTTGTGAGAGAAGACTGATGTCTCTCTCTCCTCCCGACCACCCCCACTATTCCCTGCAACACATAGCTCCCGTTCACCCTCCCCCTCCTGTCCCATTAAACCATTAGTATTGCAGAAGCCCGTTGTGCCCCCAAAATGCTGGAAGAATCTGTGAACTTTAAAGAAAAGCTTTTTTCCTGGGGGGGAGGGTCATATCCAGGGAACCCCTTGGTCAAATGACCCCAAATGTGGATCACAAACCCTACCCTGCATCCCCATAAGACACAGCAAATTACAAGACAATATGGACAGGCATGCAGATTTTGGAACACGTAGGAAAATCATCCTTTAAACAGAAAAATCTTCTCAATCCTAACTGTAGCAGAGCTGCTGCTCCACTATAATATTTATGAAATTAATCATCAGCAACTCCTTTTCTATATGCAGAGCCCCAACACAGGATAATCCTAAAAGCACAGGAGGCGCAGAGAGGTGTGATGATCTTAGATGAATGAGAACACCCTATGGAGATTAACACAGCCTGAAACAATAACTCAGAGATGTGTTAATTGCTCCATTCATCAGTGGGTGTTTCCATCTCCCTGCCCTAGCACTGGAGAGAGCCTGTCATAGGCATCAAGCATGACTGTTCTCAACTCCTCACCTGTGTCAGCAGAGTCTTCTTAGTTCTGTTCCCAGCTCCCCCCAGAAGCGTAGGGGTTCTCCAGATCCTGGCTCACATAGGGTATGTCTACACAGCAAAGAAAAAGCTGTGGCTGGCCTGTGCCAGCTGACTCAGGCTCATGGGGCTCAGGCTGTTTCCTTGCTGTGCAGAATTCCAGGCTCAAGTTGGAGCCCGGGCTCTAGGACCCTCCAGAGCCTGGAAATCTACACAGCAATGAAACAGCCTTGCAGCCCAAGTGGGCTGGCATGGGCCAGCTGAAGATTTGTCTTTGCTATGTAGACATACCCTTTGGCATCAGAGAGATGGACTCAGATTCACTCCCCCACTAGAGGAGCGGGCACCTCCAGCTCACATGAAAAGGTAGGGAGAGGGGCTCAGGGACTGCCAGAAAGGCAAGCGCCCTCCAGAACCTGACTCAAGAGGGGATCAGGGAAGCAGGATCAGACCCGAAAGGTGGGCAGAGTCCTCCAAGGACCCTGGCACATCCCCAGAGGCAAGGCCCTCCACATCCTAGCTCCCGTGAAGGGTGCATACATACAGAAGGGGAGAATGTAGTATAGGCGCTGACTCCGTGGGTGCTCCAGGGCTGGAGCACCCACGGGGCCACCGGCAGCCAAGCTCCCCGCCCCACCTCACCTCCGCCTACTCCCGAGCGCACCACATCCCCGCGTCTCCTCCCAGCGCTTGCCGCCACAAAACAGCCGTTTCGTGGTGTAACAAGCTCTGGGAGGAGTGGGAACACGGTGCGTGCAGGGGAGGAGGCAGGGAAGAGGCGGGGCCAGGATTTGGGGAAGGGGTTGGAGCAGGGACTTTGGGAAAGGGGTTGGAATGGGGGCGGGGTAGGGGTGGAGTTGAGGCAGGGGCCGGGGGCAGAGGCGGGTCAAGCACCCAGCAGCGCCAGCAGAAGTCAGCGCCTATGGAATGTAGAACTGACCAGAGTTGCTGACCAGCGCCCCTGCCTCTGTTCTCCTCTAGTCCTCCTGCCATTTATCCCCATGCCTCCTTCCCAGAGTCCCTCCCCCTCACCTGAGTACCCAAGTCCCTCTCACCTCCCCTACCACCCAGCTTCATTTATCTCTTCTCCATAATCCCCTTCCATTTGATGCAGCCTCACATCCCTATTCCTCCACCCACTAAAAAGCACTTCTCCTGCCGGCAAGCATTCACATGTCTAATTTTTTTTCTTTAAAACAAAAATCCTTTGATTACATTGCCCCAAAATTGCTCTGCTACAATATACTCACAGTCTCAGCCATGGAGTACTCAGAGTTCAGCTTCTTTGCCAACCCATAGTCTCCCAACTTAATCAGGTTTGCCTTGGTGAGGAAGATATTTAATGTCTTTATATCTCTGGTGAGAAAAAGAGAGAAAAGTGTCACTATGAAGCTGAAGTACTTGAGTGTTTTTCTGCTCATCAGGATTTGGAGTGAACTTGTTGCCTTCCTTTTTCTGTTAGCTCTGAATGGCGTCTCTCACTGTATCAGACTTGATTAGCATTTCTTCAGGCATGGAAAGCCTAGTGTTGCAATCACTGACAGAGCTTCTCATCCCATAGTCCCAGGGCAGTAATCACCTTAGCTGCGTTTGATCATATATGCACAAACAGAAATAGTCTAGAACATTCATCCTTCAGAGCCCAATGTACAGACTATGGTTCTTTCTCCTGTGAACCACAGTGAAGACCATTAAAGACAGTTTTATTTTTCCATTTTCAGAAATGGGCCAATCCCAGGCATATGAACCCATGGAAAATTCTTAACAAAATAAAACACAGTGTTAAACCAACCCAATCCTAGAACTTAGCTGTTAAATATAACAGCCCTCTGCCTCACCCTTAGGCATAGATGCTGGAACTAGGGGTGCTGCCACATCCCCTGGCTTGAAGTGGTTTCCATTATATACAGGGTTTACAGTTTGGTTCAATGGCTCTAAGCACCTGCACTATACAAATTGTTCCAGCACCCCTGGCCTTAGGCAAAGGCCTTTGGGAAGAGATGAGCTTTACACTAAACTCTTAAGTATGAAAGAATGTGAATCCAGAGCTTTAAGCCCCTCACTGAAAACATAGTCCCCCAGACACACTATTTTACATTTAGAATTCTACAGATCAACATCAGCACCTGGAATTGTGAAGAAGCCGCCACTGCAGTCCATGGAGCACTGGTGTGATGTGGTTAGCCCACATGAGTAATGATGCAAATTCACACACTGATCTGATGCTGGGATATTATTGCAGATGGGGACAGTGTTCTCCACTAGTGATTACCTCCAACCTGCCTGATTTAGGAAATAAATTTGTTTTGTGCTTCAAGTCAGAGGTTGGTTTATTCCCTTATTGATAGTTACCTTTTTACTCAATCAATAGGTTCCAATGGCTGCAGCACGGGCTACATGGAGCAATTCTTTTCTAGTTCATTGTGCAAAATCAGCAATGCAGTTTCTAACCTAAACTTGTGAGATGAGCTAGCATTTAATGCCAAAGCACCCAGATAAGCCCTGAGCAGGGAAGCTTCCCAAAGGAACACCAAACAAGTATGACAGATTTCCCCTCTCCCCATGCCTCCTGCTAGCCTGGGGTATGCTGCTTCAGAAGTAGGAGCGCAGAGATTTTCAAATGGGTTCGGCCCTCAGACACATGAATCCACTTTCACCCGAGCTTTGTTACATTAGACACCTACCTGTGAAGGATTCCAGCTCTATGGATACAGCTCACGGCTGATGCAATCTGAAATAGGTACCACACGACCATCTGTAGAGGAAGGAACAAAGGTCACATGAGGTCCAAAAATTACACACACCATTGTCCTGGCAAGCTACAGCAAGAGAACCTGGTGACCATCAGCAAGGAATATCCTGGCTGGAGGCTCCTTTAGGGAGAGGTCTTCTTCATTCCCCTGGAAATATCCCAATTTGGGGATCCTTATAAGAGGGAACCTCCATAAGATAATTTTGTGTCAGTGATCTTCAAAGTGCACTGTGACACGTGCTATAGGAATTGATAACTTACCAGTAAAAATAATTAGGAGTGGCAGCTAATGATCTTCTGAGGGAATTTGGGGTGGGGTGGGGTAGGTCTTTGCAACCGCCAACTTGGACCATTTTATCTTCACAAGACTCACAAATTCTTCAAGTTTATTTTATGAGCTGCGCAAATGTGAGAATCTTAATACAAAGTGGGAGAAGGAAGCAGTGAGAATGTGGGAGCTAATGAGAAAAGAACAGTACAAATTAACAAGTATGGCCCAGGAAAAAGGTCCAGTCAGACAGGTTCATTAAGTAATCAGTGAATGAGTTGTATTTGGACTAGATCCCATGGAAGGCCAAAACAGAGAAATGAGCAGAGTGATAGTCAGACGGGAATGCAGAAAGGGAGATCTTAGAGCAAAATCTCAACTGAGACTGTAAAGCAGCCACAGCCACTGATTCTCCCCTCCATTATTCCACGCATGATAATAAAAGGCTTCCTGATGCCTCATAACTGCTTATGATGTCCAAAAAGAGAGGCAGAACTACAGCCCAAAGGGTACAAGGAGAGACCCCTGACAAGAATAGAGGTGAGCTAACGCTACGGGAAGGAGCATGGTATAAACACTCAGATAACTATATAGGTTCAAGTAGCGCTGAAACCAGCACCACTGCTATCCTCAAACAGCCCAAATTACCTCTTCCTCAAACAACTTGTCTTTCTGCCGCAGGATCTTATCGTAGAGGTTCCCCCCTGCAATTAAAAGTGAGAGAGAGAAGCACATCTTAGTTAGTGATGGTAAATGTTCTGCTGATGTATCATCGGCAACCCAGTTAGGAATCTCCTGGACTGTTGCAGCCTGTTCAGAAGTAGCTCTCCCTTTGTAATCTTCACTTACACGCTGCAGTGTCTCACACAAACAAGTTCTTCTTCAGAATGCAAACCCCTTTCCTCTAACAGGGAAATTGGCACATCTAAGACAAGAAAGGGATTATTCTCTCTCAGCACCACCTTCAATTTGTTCTAAAAGATGTATATGAAAGAACAGCCAGTCCCTTATGTAACAGTGTTTCCTAGAATGGACAGACCTTTATACCCTGTACAGGAAATCAGACTAGACTGCCCGGCAGAGCACAGCAAAAAACTCAACACAAAATAAAAAGAAATACAACCATTGCAGAAAAATCCCCAAGAGCAGCAGTGATTACATTCCCATCTTCTCTGTCCATGCAAGCCCCATTATCTAAGTTTGTGATCATCAAATGCCCTGATGAAAGATATACCATGTGAAACAGACAATCCAACAAGAGCAGAAGCCTTAATCAGTAATCACAGTCTCTCTCTTCAGGCTGCCTAGCAATTCCAGGAGGGTGAGTTGAAGATCAAGGAAAGCTAAAAGGAATGATGAACAAATGGACTGCAGCAAGCAGTGAGCAAGAAAATAGTCCCTACCAAGCCAGCATCTTACTGTCAAGTCCCAAGTCTCCTCTGATTACATCCTGCACCATTTTAGTCCTCAACAATCATCTACTCATGTTCCAGTGGTGATTATCATAGATGTAAGGGATGAAGGGACCCATTAGGCCCTCTTTTTCATTCCCACGGAGACAGCACAGCACATCCTGCAGTACATTCTCCAAGGCTTTGTTGAGTGTTAGGTGTTCCAAGTGCTGGTGATGGAATTCCTTTATATCCCTTGAGAGAGTGTTCTACAGATCTCCCTATAAGGAAGATTTTCCTGATATTCAATCTAAATTTCTCTTTGCTTAATTTCTTCCCATTCTTCCTACTCATATGCAGGCTGCACGCAAACCTTTCCTCACTTTGCATTCACACCTTCTAAAATATTTTAAAACAATGTATCTTCCCCTTTAGTAATTTAAAAGACAAGCTTTTATATTTAGCTCTTTTCTTTCTTCACAAATCAAACTCCCTTTCCCCCCATCCCGCCTACCCCAAGACCTTTAATCATTTTTGTTGTTTTTTTCTGAACTCCGTCCAGTGTACCTGCATCTTTTTGGCACAGAACTGCCCAAGTATGAATGCTGTATCTCAGGTACAATATCTCCATGGTCATATGTAGGGAGACACTTTACCTCCCCACTTGGTTATGTGATGCCTCTGTGTGTATGCGAGCCAAAAATCACATTAGCTTTTTTCTTTTCATATCAAATCATTGCAAACTCATGTCTAACTTGCTGCCAACTAACACACTGGGGGGGGGGGGGTCTTTCTTGTTCATTCTTGCTTCCCAGGTTTTTTCCCCTCCCATCAATTATGCTTCAGGTTATTTTCAACAAATGTATTAATTGGCATTCTTCCATGATGAATCTGGGTCTAGTTCCAGCTCTGCCACTATTGCTGTGTGACCTTATGCAAGTCACAACTTCCCTGTGTGTCAGCATCCTCCTCTGTAAAATGGGGATAATATTTAACTACGTTTGTAAATCCCTTCAGGATCCCTGGAAGAGAGGGGTTATATACTAATATTATTTTCTGTCCATATCATGGTTTTGGATCTCCATAGTATATTTGATAGTGTCTAGTTAAATCTTGCTTGAAAAATGAATATAAATTATTTTGGACTGAAACCTGGCTGAAGAACTGCAAACACAGAGCAACAATAAACTTCAAAAGGATCCCATTTTCAGGAGATGTCTAGTAGGATTGTGAGTAACTGAAGTAGGCATGGTCTTATCTAACATATTCATTAGTTATCTGGAAGGAGGCAATGCATAAACATCTAATTACTGAAATTCACAGTTTATACTAAACTGAAACCCACTGCCAACACCAGAAATAAAACAAAGGGGCCAAGAGAAATGAGCAACATCTGGTGCATTTCATTTTCTCACTATTGCGGTCTTCAGGGCTTATAATATTTTCCCAACACTGACTAGCCCAAACACTAAGCCCATTTGTTAGGCCAAAATACAGCTGTGTCTTAAGCCACACACCCTCCTCCTGGTCACCCCTAGTTGGTCCCTAATATTTCTGTCTACTGCAGGGTGAATTCTGAGCTCTCAACTCATACTGCCCCTTCCTACACCAAATAAATCAATTAATGCTGGTCTGCCCTCAAATAAAACAATGTAGAGAGAGTGTGTGTGTGTGCGCACGCGCGCACATGCATGTACGTGGGGGGATGTAACCATTAATACCGGCCAGCCCTTCTCTGGCCCCTCAAATCAATTTATACTGGCCCCAAACCAGAGCCTCTGTCAGAGTGGCAAGAGGACTCACACACAGTGGTGTCAGGGGGCTCTTTCCCTCCTCCTAGACCAGGGGTGGGCAAACTTTTTGGCCTGAGGGCCACATTGGGGTTCCGAAACTGTATGGTGGGCCGGGTAGGGAAGGCTGTGCCTTCCCAAACAACCTGGCCCCCGCCCCCTATCCGCCACCTCCCACTTTCCACCCCCCTCAGAACCCTCGACCCATTCAACCCCCCCCCGCTCCTTGTCCCTTGACCGCCCCCCTGGGACCCCATCCCCTATCCAACCTCCCCTGCTCCCTGTCCCCTGACTGCCCCCACCCCTATATCCACACCCCCGCCCCCCTGACAGGCCTTCCACGCCTGTCCAACCCTCCCTTTTTCCCGTCCCGTGACCGCCCCCCCCCCAACCTCAACCCCATCCAACCGCCCCCTGCTCCCAGTCCCCTGACTGCCCCCTGGGATCCCCTGCCCCTTATCCAGTCCCCCCCCGCTCCCCGCCCCCTTACCATGTTGCTCAGAGCGCCAGGACTAGCAGCCGCACCGCCTGGCCAGAGCCAGCCACGCTACCACGCAGTCTAGAAAACCAGGGCAGGCCAGCGGCTCTCGCAGCCGCGCTGCCTGGCAGGAGCACACAGCCCCGCCGCCCAGAGCGCTGGCGGCACAGCAAGCTGAGACTGCGAGGGAGGGTGGACAGCAGGGGAGAGGCCGAGGGCTAGCCTCCCTGGCTAGCAGCTCAAGAGCCAGGCAGGAGGGTTCCGCTGGCGCCGCAGTTTGCCCACCTCTGTCCTAGACTGACACCTCATCTCACCTAAAAACAAGGGCAGTGGACCTGAGGAGCAGCGAGGCCCTGGCCAGCATGAGAGCCAGTGATTATACACCCTCTGCCTGCCACCCTACTAAAGGGCTCTTGTACAAGTGCCTCCTCCTGCCAATATCCCCACAAGCAGAGAGCCCTGTGTGTGAGGCACCTTCAAAAAGCTGTGCATATGTGGAGTCCTCACCCTTCCTGTGGTGATGGTGGCAGCATGAGGGACCTTGCTCCCATGCAAAATAATCTTCTGCATGAGTGGCAGGTAGCGTTAGTGGAAGGCCCCAAGCACACACAGTCATCTGCTGGGGTGATTGGACTCCCCCACCACAGTGCCCCCTACTCCAGAGAGTGGAGGTAGTAGCTCCATCCAGAGCTCTCTGCTCCTAACAGTAGCAGCTGCACATTCTCTCTTCTCCCAACTGCCTTAACAGCAGTGATAGCCTGCCCTCCCTCCCCCCCACCCCCAACAGTGCTATCTACTGACCACCCCACCCCCAAAACGAGATCAATCTCTCTTCAGACTTCGGAAGTTATCATTGCATTGGTTTAAACTTGGCTCATGTTTGAAAGGTTCTCTCCACAACCATAATGGCTAGAAACGTTTTTTTTCAAATGGAAGTTGCAGATTCTACAAAAGCTGATGGCACTTGCCTAGAAAAGATTCCTGCTTACCCTGGACAGGAGGATTTTCAAGCCCTGGTTGTAACTCTAGCTAAAGAAAGGACTCATTTAAAAAGGTGCTGTCTCTTCTGGCCATATCCCTAAAACAGAGACATGCCCTGTACTGGCAGGAAGATGGAGCAGATGACCCGATAGGAGGACTGTGCAGAAAGACCTATGTACATGCTCAAATGTGGGAGATATATTTAGAGCTCTGTATTAACAATACCTCCACTTCTTTCAATGCTCCATCTGCTCACAATTCTCCAGAAACTGGTCAGTCTCTGGAACTACCTAGATTGATCACTTAGCTTCTCTTTTTGGCACCCTGCAACAGACCCACAATATCCCCTTCTCTAGCTGCACTACAATATTTGGCTTTATGCCTTTTCTCTCTAGAAGATACTCAAGAAATACAATTAATGCTCCAGCAGATTCTGCTCCAGAGCTGCATGGGACCTTCCCTTTTGCAGGTGGAACTGGGGATCTCACCATTACAGTATTCCAGCTCGATCAGCAGTGTGGTGTTATCCATGAAATGATTGTAGTAGGCAATGATGTTGTCATGCTGCAACAGAGCAAGGATAACTATTTCATTCAAAGCATCACGACGCTCTTTTTCTGATAGTCGGGTCAGATCCACCTCCTTCCACACCACAAGCGAGTCATCCTGAAACACAAAGACTCTTAATTAAAACATATTGCTGGGAAGGGTAAAGAACAACATGTACCCTTGAGTCAGGAAATTAAACCTCCATGCAAGGTAAACACACTTTCTCCCTCTTACAGATTTCAGTCAAAGCTTTTGCACAGAATTAATTTAAAGTTTCTCTATTTCTGAGGCTAAAAATCACTATATGTAGCTGTTTTTTCTAGCTGGTCAGCATTCTCGTGTTTTAAAATAAATTAGGAACTTATCAAGGAAAGTGTTATAGGGGAATGGGAGGTTTTTGTTGCTTTTTGGTTATTGTTTTTTCTTGCACAAACTCAAACACATTGTTCATTCCCCAGTAAAACAACAATTCTGCTATAATCCATTATTTTCCCAACAAGCATTAATATAAGGTATGGTGAAAGAGCATTGGCCCTCAGAAACTCTTCGCTACTCCAGAGCCAGTTTATCCAGAGACTTGAGGAGCTACAGAGAATTGTAACAGTCTGCCCTTATACACCGACCCAATTGTAAAATTATACTGTCCATTCATTGGGTCATTCTGTCAATGCCTTGGTGAAACATCATTGTTTGTCCCCAGCCATCCATGCTAGAATACCTAGTTGTCCCCTTCTTCCAGCAGAAGTAATAAATCCTAAAGACTGTTTGATAACTGGAGTCAAGTGTTTCTCTCTGCCAGCAACAACAACAAAAAAATGGAATTTGGATGGATTTAATTGAAAGGGGGAGAAGAGAGAGCTCTGGCTTCTGTGGCTGAGTTTCCTCTGTTTTCACTGAGATTGTGAACATACTAAGAGCTTCAGTCAGCTCTGCTAGATGGCCTCGTATTTGTTATAACTGGTGAAAGCAGCAGAAAAGTTTGAGGTACATTAGTGGTAGGGATTCTTAATGCCTCACTCTGAAAATCTGAGAGGGCAAAAGGCCAACGATACTCTAAGCGGCACTAGCCAGACTCCAGCTCAAAAAACCATCGCTTGACATTAACATCTTCAGTCATCACTTGGGCTGCCAGCACCTCAATTCCTCTGCTTTCCTTTTCCAGACAATCAGCTTTCAGGCCTGGGTATGGCACAGAAATTGTACTGATATCTATGACAGAAGATATCTGCCTTACAATGGTACACATCCATAATAATTAGATCTATGATACCACTGACCAGGTGATGTGGCTGATGTGCATGCAGGCCCCTGCAGAGGGATATGGCACAACTTTGCAGTGGTTTAGCTCCTCTCTCTCAGCGATTAACAACGGCCTCTGAGTTAAGAGCTACTCTTTTCCCAAGGGCTCTCTCTGGAGTACCACAGTGGCCTATCCTGCAGGTCCTCCTGTTCAATGCCTATAGGAGACTTCTGCAGGAGTTGGATGCTTTGGGCGGTAATATCACACATTATGCTGAAAATGCTCAGCTCTATGGTTATTTCAACATACATCAGGCCACAGTTTCTCTGCCTTCCCAGTGCCCTACAGAGATTGGAAGTGAACTGGCCGAGGCTCACTGCGATGCCAGTTAGCAGAAGGGGTGTGGCCGGGGGCCATGCTGGTCCCCTGTCTAGGAGGCAGGCCCTGGCTTGGGCAAGACGCTTTGCAGTAGCGGGGCTTTATCAGCGGAGGCCGGGCGCGCAGGGTCCCCATTTCCAGCCACAGCTGATGGGGAGGCCGAAATCTCTCCCGCCGGTAGCAGCCTGTGCCAAGCCAACCATGCCCGCGTCACCTCCACAGCGCAATGGGCTGGCGTGGGCCGCCGCTTTCTCTGCAGCGCGGCCCTGGCGGACGGGGAAGGCGGCTGGCCGCCTGCTGCCCGCGGACTCAGGGCCGCACCGGGGGAGCGCCCCGGCGCAGCCGGGGGCCGGATACGCTCTCAGGCCTGGGACCCTCGTGCCGGGGAGCCGCGGTCTGGGCGCAGCCGCTGGCGGTACCTCGGTCCGGCGGTAGAGAGTGGCCTCCCCGAAGGCGCCGCGGCCCAGGATGCGGATGGGGGCGTAGTGCAGCTCCTCCTGCTCGGCGCCCAGGCTGGGGCCCGCGCGGGGCCCGCCCCGGCCCGAGGACTCGCTGCCGAAGTCGGAGTTGATGGAGTCGCAGTGCCGCTCGTACTCGCCCAGGGACATGGTCCGGGCGGCTCTGCCCGCCGCAGGGCCGGGCGCTCGCAGGAGAGGGGCGGCCCCGCTCGGGCAGGAGAGACCTGGAGTGTCCCTGGCTCCGCGCCCGCTCTGTGTCGGACCCCTCCCTCACCGGCCTCCCCCAGGTCCCGCAGCCCCGACAGGCTCCATGTTGGCTCCTGCACGTCCCGGAACCGCTTCCGGCCGCCGCCGTGACCTGCGCGCTCCTGCTGCCCGGCGGGCACCCGCACGAGGGGGAGCCTGCGGGGGGGGCCCTGGGCAGGGCTCTGAGGGCGAGGGGCTGGGCAGGGGATCACTCGGGGGGACTGGGGAGTGCTCAGGGCTCTGTGAGGGAGGGGCTGTGGGGGGAGCGCTCAGGGGGGGCTCTGTGGGGGATCACTTGGGGGGACTGGGGAGTGCTCAGAGGGGGCTCTGTGGGGGATCACTTGGGGGGTCTGGGGAGTGCTCAGACGGGGCTCTGTGGGGCTGGGCTGGGGGAGCATCGAGGGGGGCTCTGTGGGGGCAGCATTCGGGGGCTGGGGAGCGCTCAGAGGGGGCTTTGTGGGGCTGGGGGAGCACTCCGGGGGGCTCTGCGATTGGGAAGCGAAGACAGCTGGGCCTGGGAGGGGATCTCTATGGCCCGTGGGTAGTTTGGGGGTGGAGGGTTGCTGGAGTCCCGCTCCATTAGGCTCTCTAGCTGGGGCTGTTCCTTTCTCCATCATTGCTTGTTCCTAGGCCCCGAGGGTTCTCGTTGGCTTTGTTCGCCGGTCTCATTGAGGAGCCGCCTTCTTGCGATGAAGCCTGGCCAGGCCTCCCCACAGCACCACTGGTGCCTGGCCAGGCAGGTGCTTCTCCACAAATCTTCTGCCACGTGGTTAAATAAGCCTCCACCGGGCCTGAATGTCAGTAGTGGCCTTAATGCCAGAAATAACCAGCTTCAAGCTCTTGCTGGAGAGAGGGCCAGTGATCGGATAGGCTGCAGGGAAGCCTAGATGAAGAGGCAGCCTTTAAAGGTAACTTGGATCAAAGGTATTCAAGGCTTTGCAAATAGCGACCAGCAGAGGGAGCCAGTGCAGAAGCACAGCCCAGTTCAATATGCTTCTGCCAGACCACCTCAATCAGAAATACATGGCTGCATGCATTCTGGACTAGCTAGAGCTTCTGAGTGACTTTCCTGCTTAGTGAAAATTAAAACTGGGCATAGAATGGAAGAAGGGAGGACCGAGGCATGGTCTGTATCTGAGAGGAGGGGGCATAATATTATTTCTGATTAGGTGATTTGTGATGGGCTTAATGTCATTTAAACAGATCAAACATGATTTAATAATAAACAATGTGTTACACTATTTTGTGCCACTTGATCCAATATCCATGTCAAATCTTTCTCTACCCAAGACAAAGTAAACTTACGGTGAGCAGCCCCATAAATAATATTTAGACCTAGGGCTGCAATAGCCCCTCTGTCATAAGAAGTACTAATGACTTCAACCCTAGAGTTTATCTGCCCATAAAAATGTAAACAATCTATCATACTGATACTTTGTTCTGAGATAATTATAGTTAAATATAAGAAAATGTGGATTAATGCCAGGAATATGTTCATTTTTAGGATATTTGACCTTAACCACACAAAAGACTTTGGGAGTTCAAATATAAATCTCCCCAAAATAAATGAGGCAACTAAAGTCTGGTTAGTATAGTCTCTGTCACTCAGTTTGAAAATAGAGAGGCTTTTTTTTGCGCATTAGAATGTGACATGATTATGGTGCTGGCTAATGCAGCTAGGGCTAAAGAGCTACTCAGCATTTCCATTATAAACACTTTTTTAAAGAGCAATAATTTGCCCATCAAAATTCATTTGCTGTGTGACATAACTTTTCACACATAAAGTTCTTCTCTTCTGTCTGTCCTGTCTTCCAAAGCTAGGGTCTTCTAGAAAGAAAAAATGGTAGTGCTACATTCTCAACTTCATAAATAAATGATTTTGACAGGAGTGCGTAAAAGCTCAGATATACAGTACTCTGTTGAATAGGTCACTATCCTGCACTCCTTGTCCCTGCATCATGAAGAAGGGATCTGGCAAAATGAAGACATTATAAGTGAGAGTAATGGGTCTGGAGTGAGGAGCAGCATACTGGAAGACAAGTGGAAAATCAGTGTACCCCTTTTCAAACAAAAAAAGAGTAATCCTGTCCAATATTGTCCTGTAAATTTAACGTCTGTCCATAAAATGATGAACAAATAGAGAATAAAATCACAAAACATCTACTACCCTTACATTGAGCATTGCCCTACTCCACAAGTAGTCCTACTCAAATCAGTGGGACCACTTGCTTAGTAAGAAAGATATTAATCAATGCAAGTAAGAATGGCAGAATCTGGTCTCTGGACACTGGAGAGTAGAATCATAGAATCATAGACTATCAGGGTTGGAAGGGACCTCAGGAGGTCATCTAGTCCAACCCCCTGCTCAAAGCAGGACCAATTCCCAACTAAATCATCCCAGCCAGGGCTTTGTCAAGCCGGGCCTTAAAAACCTCCTAGGAAGGAGACTCCACCACCTCCCTAGGTAACGCATTCCAGTGCTTCACCACCTTCCTAGGGAAATAGTGTTTCCTAATATCCAACCTAGACCTCCCCCACTGCAACTTGAGACCATTGCTCCTTGTTCTGTCATCTGCCACCACTGAGAACAGCCGAGCTCCATCCTCTTTGGAACCCCCCCTCAGGTAGTTGAAAGCAGCTATCAAATCCCCCCTCATTCTTCTCTTCTGGAGACTAAACAATCCCAGTTCCCTCAGCCTCTCCTCATAAGTCATGTGCTCCAGACCCCTAATCATTTTTGTTCCCTTCCGCTGGACTCTTTCCAATTTTTCCACATCCTTCTTGTAGTGTGGGGCCCAAAACTGGACACAGTACTCCAGATGAGGCCTCACCAATGTCAAATAAAGGGGAACGATCACGTTCCTCGATCTGCTGGCAATGCCCCTACTTATACAGCCCAAAATGCCGTTAGCCTTCTTGGCAACAAGAGCACACTGTTGACTCATATCCAGCTTCTCGTCCACTGTGACCCCTAGGTCCTTTTCTGCAGAACTGCTACCTAGCCATTCGGTCCCTAGTCTGTAGCAGTGCATGGGATTCTTCCGTCCTAAGTGCAGGACTCTGCACTTGTCCTTGTTGAACCTCATCAGGTTTCTTTTGGCCCAATCCTCTAATTTGTCTAGGTCCCTCTGTATCCGATCCCTACCCTCTAGTGTATCTACCACACCTCCCAGTTTAGTGTCATCTGCAAACTTGCTGAGAGTGCAGTCACACCATCCTCCAGATCATTAATAAAAATATTAAACAAAACCGGCCCCAGGACCGACCCTTGGGGCACTCCGCTTGAAACCGGCTGCCAACTAGACATGGAGCCATTGATCACTACCCGTTGAGCCCGACGATCTAGCCAGCTTTCTATCCACCTTACAGTCCATTCATCCAGCCCATACGTCTTTAACTTGGCAGCAAGACTACTGTGGGAGACCGTATCAAAAGCTTTGCTAAAGTCAAGGAATAACACATCCACTGCTTGGAACTATGATTAATAAGAAGCATTGGCAGTGAATACAGAATAAGTCTTGTCAGACAGACCTGTTTGCTTTAAAAAAAAGCGAATAACAGAAATTATTTACATTAGAATATGTTTGGATTTTGGTGAAGAATAGTATTCTATGCTACGTCCCACAAAATCTTAATTGAAAGATTAATTCAAATTGATTTGGATAGGAAGACTCATATGGATGGATCCATTGATAGGAACAGTCTTATTTAATTTCTTCATTGATGATCTTCAAAAGGGACAAGACACCATGTTAATGAAGTTTGTAAATGTTACTAAATTGAGGGAACTGCAGATGGTACCAATGACAGAGAAATGAAAAGTATCTAGAAATATAGAAACAGAATTAAATTCAACTTGGGAAAATGTAGCTGATATAATACACCTGGTGGAAAATTATCCTAAAACAAGACACTGAATGGGAAGAAGAAATCTGGGAAGCAGGAATGGGTGAAAGAGACCAAGATGGTGAGGGTTTACAGAAAAGCAGACAGGAGTTGCAATGTGATATGGCTGCAAAGGTTTTGTGCTGCACCTATTGAGGCACCACATCCCAAAGCAGGGAGAGATTAGTTCCTCTCTATAAAGCTGTAATGCAACATGAAACCCCCCTGATGCTGTTTATACAAAATCACACAGGTTAGTTTGTACATGATTCAACAGCTCAAGGGCAAAGAGACCTCAAGATGATGAACTATAGAAAGAAAATAAGAGAGAGAGAAAACTACCGAGGAGATGAGATTACATTTTGTGAGAACTGTTCAGTAGCAGCTCTTTCTGTGTCACAATTCCCAGGAGGAAGTTATTCAACATCTAAATCACTAGTATCAGAAAATGACATAATACAAATCAAATGAGGCCTCAAGGAAACTACAGCTCTCGCAGGCATCAGCTCTGTATGTGACCCTAGCAGTCATGAGCATTGAGAATGCTACCCAGCTACCATCAGTCCCATGACAGAGACTGTTTGGGCAACATTGAAAATACAGGGGTAAGCCAATGAACAGTTTAAGATGAAAGATGACAGACCATGCTGACCACTTGCAACACAAATGAATACAACCATTTTATTGTTGCAACAAAATCTCAGGATCAGCTGTTTCAAAGGTCATGGAACGGGCCAACACAAAGCATAAGACAAAACACCACTCATTTGTCATTTGAGAGCCACACAGCTCATCTGTTATAAACCGAATGAAAAACATTCTTCACAATGTAATAATTCACTCGGATGCAAACTCTCATAATCCTGTAAAACACTTACGTGTTTCAAATGACAAAATGTAACGGACATCTATCCACCCCAGCTGGCAAAAGGAGATGCACCAAAAGATAAGCAAATAGCTGTGTAAGCCTTAGGCCTGGTCTACACTTAAAAATTAGACCAAACAAGCTATGTCACTGAGTTCTGTGAAAAATTTTGCACCCTGTCTGTTGTAGTTAAGTCAACCTATTTTCCCCTGTAGATATGGCTAGGTCAATGGGATAATTCTTCTGTCAACCTAGCTACTGCCTCTCAGAAAGGTGGATTAATTACTTTGACAGCAAAACCCCTTCTGTCAATGTAGGAAGTGTCTACAGCAGCACAGCTGCAGCACCATAGCTGTGCTGCTTTAGCAGTTGTATTGTAGACATACCCTCTGTGTGGCTCAAGGGCTTGTCTCTCTCACCAACAGAAGTTGGTCCAATAAAAGATATTACTTCACCCACCTTGTCTCTTTAATATTCTCAAGAGTCAGATAACCCCAGCTACTATGCAATCCTCAGAGGCTATGTCTTCACTACTAAAAGGTGTGGTTTTGTATTGAGAATAGCTGTTGTGATGTAAAATCCTAGCAAAGGCAAGTTAAGTTATACCTTGATATAGCTAGTGCAGGTTAACCCCATGCCCCTCTCCCTGCCTGGGCTTGATCTCCACTAGCTACATCAAGGCAAAAACTACAGTGCTTTATCTTCACTAGGATTTTACATTGAGATGGCTATGTAAATGGATGAGCATCATGGTACCTAACTTTTAGGTGCCTAGAAAATCACAGGCACACTATTGTGATCCACAAAGCCTGAATTAGGCACCTAGGTTTCTGTACAATGAATGGGGAGATAGGTGCCTTAGAATGTGATCCACAAAGCCACCACAGTAGGCAGGGAGCTGCTTAAGCTAACCAATGGGAGACACTGACAAGGAGAGTATGCTAAGCCCTGACCCTCTCTCAGAGAGGGGTGCTTAAGTACAGGTTGCAGGGAAGTGCTCTCTGTGATCCATGAACCAGGGGAAGATTAGGTGCTTGGCTCCCTAAGTTGTGTTCTGTGGCCTGATATAGTAGGTGTACTGGGAGGCCATTTACTGGATTGGGCCCTTCAGGCAAGTTCACATACAAGTGGGGAGGGAGACCCCCTCTCTTATAACATTTAGTCAAGTGAAGAAGGTATTCATTCTGAATGTGGGAGGCCCCTCATTCAACTACCCCCCGCCTCCAGAGCAGGAGAAAGGATTTGAACAGGGATCTGCTCCCTGTCAAGTGAATGCCATAACCACTAGGCTATGGAGTCATTCTAACTCTTTGGCCCAGTTAATGTGTCACACTGGCTGGAGTGTCGCATGACCATGAGTGCCAATCTCAGGACAGACTATCAAAAGGCAGGACAGAAACCCCAGACTGGTTGGTTGTTCTATAATTGTTTCACCAATCCAATAAAAAATGTGAACTCCAAAAGCACTATAGCAGTTTTATCATGGAGTCACAGACAGTCTCCTTGGACATTCCAGTTTATCTTGCCACTGGGGTAAGTGATAGATGGTCACTTTACATCAAAAATCACATATATAGTTTTATAGTTACAGAGCAACCATTTATAACATGGGATACAGACATTATAAGTGGGATTAGTACATGAAGCATCCTACAAGTGTTCCATAAAATCTAAACACATTGTTTTAACTCTAATATCTGTTTTGATAACGCTAAAACACAGGTAAGTAACACTGGTTTCCAGCTATGTATTTGTAAGGGTTCAGTGAGGCCGAAGGACCATGGCCTGAGCTGGTACTTGGTCTGCCAGCATCACATAATTATAATTATTCTATTATTTAAATAAAGTTGAACTTAAATAAGAGGAATTGAGGGAGACCCACAGCAGAATATGCCATAGCAAAGAGCTCTGGACACACCAGCTGGCCGGGTCCTAGAGTGCACTTAGAGCTCAAAGATGCTTCACATCAGGGCTGAGGTCCAGGCTCCATTAACACTTCTGAAAGTTTGGGGGGGGGGACGCTTGTGCTGAGAGTTTCATGGTGTACTTTTTCAACAGAAAACTCCATTCCCTTATACTGTGGCTCCCATCCTCCACCCCAGCACTGGGATTTGTGGAGAGGCTGAGGGACAAATCTCCCAAAATGCATGAGCCTGACTTAGGTGTGTAAATACCTCATTGTGCATGTGCATGGCAGAGTTTGCATGCATATGTGCTCATGTGCTTGTGCAAACTGCAATATACGCACACATCAGGGTTAGTGTATGAACTTTGGAGGGCTCCTGGCCCCAGTGACGTTGCCTGTGTATTTCAGTAGGGCCAGGATTTCACTTTGGGGCTTTAGTCTCTTCATAGTTACGGTTCTAGTCTAGGCCTCATTTTCACATACTCACCTAGAACTCTGGAAACATTCTTGGCCTTAACATTTTTGCCACCACTCACGGACTATAGTAGATATTATTTCCCTTTTTACTTTTAATGTATTTCATCATTATTTGTTTTAAATTACAGGACTTTAAAAATTAGCCTTTTAAAAAATCTGGGTAAATTACTAATGTTTTATGTCTAACATAAACTGGCTTCTGTGCCTTGTCAGTAGCAAAAGCTGACAAAAATGGCATTTTCACACATTAAACATTCTGTACATTTCTATCTATAAAAACAAAAATAGACAACTTTTAATAAGAAAATATTAACAAGTTTATTAGCATCCTTAATCAGTACAATTTAAAAAAAAAGAGAGAAGAGAACAAGTGAAACTAAAGAATCACCAACAGGCCTTTAATGATCCTTGATATCTATCTCTCTGTCTATCTACATACACACTCCAAATTGTAAACTTAAGTAAGTTATGCAACCCGTGTTCCTATTATTGGCAACTTTATCATTCCCCTCACCTTGTGGTTTGTTCCACACCCTCCCACTACATCTTGTTCCAATTTAGACGGGAAGTGATTCAGAGCAAGGACAGATACGTTTGTGCAATTACAAGCAAAATGGCACTCCAATCCTGACTGGCACCTCTGGGCATTACTGTCATATAAACAAACCAGTTTCTCCTCACAAAGGCCAACATGTAAAATTTTCAACATGGTGCCACTCCATTGTTTAAAAGTGTAGATGTGAGAGGGGTTTGATGGGAAACACTCTATTAACATGTTCATAAGGCTCCTCCTGAGTTTTAAGTTTTCTGTGTGAGTCGTTCACATTTGTGACATCTTGTGGTATAGGGTCATTGCTATGTTGTGACAACTTGTGATTTAGGGTCACTTACTGGTTAGAGGCTTATGTCAAATATTTAGGTCATACTTAGTTTAGCTAAGTGGTTGTTTTACAGGCCTTGGCCCTCTGTTACAACATTAATTCTTATATTTCACCTCTATATACTAAATATACCTGGTATCTTTTATCCTTAGCTACACAGGGAAAGCTGCTAATCAAATGGACTCTGGCAAACATTGGACATAAAATTGCATGCACTGAGCGAGCCCCCTGCTCCTCATTGCCACTCTTCTCCTGTGACCTATAACTCTGACGCTCCTAGTCTGTGCATTCCAAGTCTATGCAGAGCATTTTTGCTCTGTATCTGTCCATGGTTAGTTTAGCAGCGCTAATTTGCCTCTCACTATAATGTCCAGTTATAATATGAAAATTCATATTAAACCATCCAAATATCATACATACATTGATCCTTTTTTCTCATTACTCGTTCTTTCTGTGCTAGGTGACTAATACCAGTTTAATATTTTTGGTATGGCAGGGAACTCAAGTATCCCATGCTTCTACAGTGCGTTTTGCTTTCTGCCCCCCTTCTCCCCTTTCCATCTCCCCTCTAAGGGGGAGTGTAACGATGCTGTTCTGGCGGGACCCAACTGAGAGTGCCAATTCAGGATAAATTGCTTAAACAGGGCAGTTACAGCCCAAGGCTGGGGTTTTTCCACCTCTAAGGCAAACCAAACCAGCCAGACTAAGAGGACTTTGGTCTCACCCCACTGGCTAACCACAAGTCACACAAGCAATTCCCTTAGACACTCCAGTTTCCCAGTATCACCACCAGTGCCCCTCGTTATGGGGACAAATGGTTATGAAAACCAATACCCCAATAAAAGAAAAAGGTTCTCCTGATCCCAAAGGACCAAGCCCCAGACCCAGGTCAATATACAAATCAGATCTTACCCACAAATCACGCTGTTGCCAATCCTTTAGAACTAAAATCTAAAGGTTTATTCATAAAAGGAAAAAGATAGAGATGAGAGCTAGAATTGGTTAAATGGAATCAATTACATACAGTAATGGCAAAGTTCTTGGTTCAGGCTTGTAGCAGTGATGAAATAAACTGCAGGTTCAAAATCAAGTTACTGGAGTACATCCACAGCTGGGATTGGTCATCAGTCTTTTGTGTAGAGCTTCCATTCATAGCAAAGTCCCTCCAGAGGTATGAAGCAGGATTGAAGACAAGATGGAGGAGAGGCATCAGCCTTTTATAGTCTTTTCCAGGTGTAAGAACATCCCATTGTCCTTACTGTGGAAAATTACAGCAAAATGGAGTCTGGAGTTACATGGGCCAGTCCCTGCATACTTTGCTGAGTTGCAAGGCATATTTGCCTTCTCTCAATGGGTCAGTTGTATAGCTGATGGTCCTTAATGGGCCATCAAGCAGGCTAGGCAGAGCTAACACCAACTTGTCTGGGAAGTTTCCCAGAAGCATAGCGTAAGTTTGAAATACTGACAGTATAGAGCCAATATTCATAACTTCAACTACAAAATTGATACACACATATAGACAGCATAATTATAACCAGCAAACCATAACCTTGTCTTAGACACCTCATTTGACCCCCCTTTATACAAGATTTGGTGCCACTACAGGACTTTGGTTGCAACCATGTTCCATACGGTCCCAGTTCAAATCAATAACGTGACAGGGAGAGAGAGGCCTCTAAGGAAACGAGCCCAGAAGGATGCCCATGGTTGTTTTTGGGTAGGCAGAAGGGGGAGAGCAACTGGGTATGATACATTTTTACAGAGGGAGGCGGAGGGGAAAAGGCAGAGAGCAAAGCAGGACCTGAACTGCTGTGCTCTTCACAGGCTAATAGGTGCCATGCTCTCCTTTTTACTCCCTGCTCCCCTCCTGTGAAAGATGCATCAGTTCCAAGTTTGCATGCCCTCCTTCCCCAACAGCAACTATCAGCTCCAGGGCAGTTAAGTTCCCACTCTCAGAGGCTTCTCTCTGCTCATTAAGGGTAGAGGGAGAGAGGAGCAGAGCCTGAGGGCCGTGTGGGCCTCAGGAAGGCAAGTGCTGGTGGAGGCAGTAACAAAGGAAGCTAAAGGTAGGGCCAGCCTAAACCAAGTGAATTGGGAAGGGGAGTCCACCAACATTAAGTGAATTTGGGGAACCTTGGCAGGGACGATCCCTCTTTTTGCAAACCCTTATCTTTCCATGAGATGCCCAGGTAGGGACCTACTACCCTTGTCTCTAACAGATTGGTTTATTTGATTCACACAGCAAGAAAATGTCTTTAACATGTTTTAGTTAAAAACCATTATCTACCATCAGTTATGGCACAGCACACAACAAAACACAGGTGTTCCACATTGTGGTTATTTGTTACACATTTTGATGTCTTCTGGGAGATGTGTGATATGGTGTAGGATGTTAATTTCATAACAACAAATAGAGCAGCTGCAGTAGGTATTCTGTACGGAGCATAGAATTTGCCCTGACATAGGAAGAGAGATGGAATATATGAGGCTATATCTGAGTTAAAGCAGTTCTAGGTAAAATGTTTATGTACTGTCTAAATAATGTAGTAATTGTTAGTCATGTTCAATTAGAATGGGTGGGTGGAAGATGCCTGGCAGTGTCTGTCTGATGCAGTTTGCTTCAATAATTACATCTACTGGTGATGTGTTTGTCACAAGTAGAGATGGACCAAGACCCAATTATCTGAATAGCTCAGCTTCAGCCCATTGCTCAGACATGGAACAGAAATAACAAACCACATCAACTCCCTAAGAACTTTGAGGAGATCCAGACCCAAATCCAAACTATCCAGATGAGAGAACAGCTCTATCTAGTGATTATATACTTAAATGTATGCAGAGAGACTACACACCTCATCTGACAGGGCTGAGAATTTCCCTTCCTGAAATGTTGAATGGCAGTGCTGTCTACTGAGAGTTATTATTCCAATAGCAGCCACAGGCGGGAGCCCCATTGTGCCAGGCACTGTATAAATATAACAAATATGGTTGCAAGAGTACAGGATGAGAGGTCCTAGACTAGGTCACCTGGAGCCAACTCTTCTGGAGATGTCTGTAGTATGCACACCAGAAAGTAAGCTGCCATAGAAGTATGGATTTTTTTGGCTGCAACAACACTTAACTGGAGAGAATGGAAGCTCTCCTGAAAACACTAGTCTGAAATCCTTTCCTCTACTCCTGCAATGCCAAGGATGTTCTAAAGAATGATGCAGCAGCATAGGTCATGAGGGGAGTTAGCAATTACCCATCTCACCATATGGGGCACCTGGAGAAATGGTGCAGGAAGTGGTGCTCGCTTCCAGTACTACAGTTCCAGCGTCTCCCAGCAAGAGGTACAGGAGCACAACAGGGGACACTGCCTGCATACAATAAGGAAATTGCCTAGTAGTCACTCCATTCAGTGCATATTTGTCACTCACATGGGGCAAACCCATGTTTGAGATTTAAAGTTCCCTCTGTAGAACAGACCTAAAGTCACCCCATTTCTCTTAATGAATAGGAATTAACTTGGACTGTATGTCACGGGGAAGCGACAATGAGATACGGAGCCTTTCACCTCCAGAGCACCAGCCCATGTCAGTTACCAGCTGAGAGTTATTTGGTGAAATCATTTGATGGTCTCAGTCCAGTTGCTTCACAAAAGATGGCCCCTACATGATCAGATGGCATAGTTAGTAGAGAGGGCAAGGATTTAATGAACCAGAGACACTCTCCCTGTTAGAGGTGGCCCTTCTAGGTCAGTGTGAGTGCTGTTTGTCCTGCTGATGCCTGTGCTGTACCTGTTCTGCAAACTGAAGGCCTGCAATCTCCAGGCCTATCAACATGACTCCTTTCAGCAGTCCAGAATTCACTTACATTCTTTAGACAAATTTAATTTACAAGCAGTTACTGAGGTTAGAGTGGAGGAAATTATAAATCTCCTTTAAGTGCTGAGATTTCCCTGGTTAGCGTGCCTGCAGTCAGGAGTGCAAGGAGAAGAAGTTAGTGGGAATATGGCTTGAAAAGGACAAGAGTCACACAATTCAGGAGGGTTATTTTTCCAAAGGAAACTTTATTTGAGAAAAATGACAAAATCCCCAGACCAGTAATTACAGGCAATTCTATACAAGTTCCCCATGTCTGTTCCCCAGTCCCCATACCACAAGAGCTAAGAGCAGAGACAGAGGCTGAGCAACTTCAATGTGACTACAGAGCAACAGTCACCCGGGTGTAATGCTAGCCTCACAACCTCATTTATGTAAGAGATCTCAGTGTGCCAACTTAGCGAAGGGGTGAGCAAAAGCAGAGACAGGAGAAGCGCCTCCAAACATTCTTTTCATTCTCACCTTTTTTAAGCCTTAGCAGATCTGCTACAGGCTTCAGACTGTGGGAAGCTAAATTACCTGTAACTATCTCTTCTAGCTCAGTCCCATCCTGAGACATCGCTGCTGTGGTGTTGTAACAGCTTCCCAGTGCTTAAAGGGATAAAGCAGGTGGGCCCTGGGTTCTGAACAGAGCTGTTAAAAAAGCAGAAATTAAAAGCAGCTTGGGCACTTGCAGGTAGAACTAACGAGGTCAGGATCTTGTAGGTGGGGAAGGGGGAGGAGGGCTAGTGAGGAAAGAGCAAAAAGCCTAAAAAGATACAAGATTTCAGGACAAATGATACAAAACTCCGACTTGTCTAATGGATTTAGAAGACAATGGAGGGTCTTGCTTTCAATTTTCTCCTCTTCCTTCCTGGCTGCCTCTGGGCTTTTTTTTTAATAGCAGAAGAATAAATTCAGACTAGAAAAACATTTCACAAAATAATTTCAGAAAACACAAATGCTGCTTTGTCTGAATGGCAGGGAGACCTCTGGGCTGGAAGGACGAGGGGTGTGTGACCAGGGGCTAGGCCCTGATGGTCTTTTTGCTCTAAGGGAAGATGAAAGAATTTTCAGCATTCTGCCCAGAAACCCTTGTGGGATAAGTCCAGGAAATGAACCTACCTGGCCTGTTTAATCCAACACCGTGCTAGAGGCAGTAGGACTACAGAGGGCCTCTCACTACATACAGCACAGCTACTCTCACCAGTTTAGGGGAGTCCCCAAGACATTTCTGCCATTGTCACATGCGCTCGTCAACTCAGAGACCCTCAGAAGGGGCACATCCGTGTTCCCATTGTGTACTGTACTCCACTTCATCTGCATTCCCTCGGCTCCTCTGAATGCCAGCCTGTAGGGCGCCCCACACATCCCCAGAACACAAAGCAGGGCATGTCATGTACAGGGAATGAAGGTCCAGCCAGCTACACTTGGCATTAACTCTAGCAGAGTCAGATGAGAAGAGGGCCTCACAAAGTTCCCAACCTACCATGCTCCCATTCCAAAGACGGGCCCAAGCATGCACTGCAAATCTGAATCTGAGCAAGGCCTTCTGCCTCCACACATTAAGGTCCCTAAGTGACCACAGCGCTTTCAGGGAACTGCTGCATCGTTTCAGAAAGAGAAGCAAATCCAAGACAAACATGTGGGGACAGGGTGGGGCTGACTCTCAACAGCTTGTTTGAGTCAGGCAGGTTTCTCTTCAGGCTCAGCAACATCTTGCAGAGCCTGTTAGCTCCCCATCCTCCAAACCCAACTCTTATCTGCCTGAATGCATTGACCCATCATCGCAAAGATTCCAGCTCCCACAGGGAGAAACACCAAGGTCTATGACAGAGGCTAAAATTCAGTGCCCCCTCCCTGCTAGCACTGCAACCCCTGTCACTTTGCACCAAGCTCTGTTTGCATAGGGTTGGGTTCCAGAACTTCGGAGTTCCCCCCTCCCCAAATTCTAGCTGCATGGCACCTAATGAGCGTAGCCGGTTCAAGTGGCTCAGAGTAACGCAATGGTCACAGACAGATGGGAGACACCAAGCTTAGAATATAAAAGGAGAAAAGACAGCGTGCAAAACCAACTGCAGCTGTCACAGAAACAAATTTTATTTCATCACTGCCTTAGGAGTCCCCAAACCCACCACAACCTCCCCCGCCCCCACCAGGAGGTCAGAAGCCCCTTTGTAGTCTCCAGTGCTTATACTCCCCTCCCCTCTTAAGGGACAGTTCCTGAAGAAAGCCTCCACTCAGCATGTATCATCTGCAAGATGGCTCTGGAGGGCCATGGCTGGGTCCCAGCGGTGTCCAGCTGGGTTTGAGAGGCGGGGAAGGGGAATTACCCCTTTACTCAATCAGCTTCTTGGCCTTGAAGAAGCGACGCAGATAGAAGACCTGCCAGGTGGCCAGTCCGATGAGACAGAACATGGAGAAGATGCTGAAGTACAGGACCCGGATGTTGGTCGACTCTGAAACAGACAAACCAATACAAAGAAGCTCTGATGCCCAGAGTCAGGATAGAGGATCCTCTTGAGGGGAAGGTCTCCCAGAAATCATTTTCCCTCAGCCCTGCAGAACTTCAATGGTGAAATTTCAGGAGATTTGAGGGTGAGGAGGAGGGAACTGGGGGCTGAGCAGATGCAGCACCAACATGAGGCTATTTTCCCATGGCAGAATCATGAGCATTGTGTGGGAGGAAAGGAATTGACTTCTAGAAAGGGCGGGTTGAGCGTCCCCCTCCCAGAAGTTTAAAGGTCTCTTGACAGTGTACAGATCAGACAGTGACAGCTGTAATTGCCTAATCTCCAAACTCTGTCCCATTAACCCAGACGTAGTGAGAATATAGATCTTACAGCTGCAGTCCTCCCTGGGAGTATATGAACTCTTACCATTGGTGTCCCGCATCTCCTCCTCTCGCTTCTTCATGTAAGCAAAGTCATTGACAATGGACTCAGAGAGGTCCTCCAGGCGCCGCAGTTCCACTTCCAGGGGCTTCAACTTCTCCACTTTAGCAATCTGTTAAGGGGATAATCAGTGAGTCACTGAGCTAGAAGCAGCAGCTCTTACATGGGCCTAGGCAACCAGCCTGAGCCCATTATTCATCCCCACATGGCCCTGATCTGGGACATCTCTACCTTAGGACAGTGCCCTCTGCAGGCCAGAAAACCACAGGTAACTCCAAAACAGCGAGGTTCTCCACACTGTTACTCCATCTACCCCACCCACTCCTAGCAAGACATCTATAGCTGCTCCTGCTCACAGCAGGAACATAGAATGCGTGCTCATGCGTGCACGTATTTAAACACATTCCCTTCTGACTCTCCCTAGTTCTCGTTCATTCAGAATTGGTTTCTGGGGTTTGGGCTGGTGGAGTCTGCCACGTGGCTGAAAGTTACGAGAAAAGTTACATGTTCTTGTGTGGGTGGTGTGATAACTCCATGCCAAAGGCCTGCACTCAGGCCCTCCCCACATGCCACAGGAAAGGTAGAGAAAAAAAAAGACACAGGAAATTCAGTTACAAAGCCCACTCTGGTACTGCAACAACTTCAGGGCTGAAAATGAAAACACACCAAGTCAGAAAGTTCTAAGTTCCCCTTCCCAGAAGCACCATAACTTGACTACATTGCATTTAAATCTAAGGCATAAACACGAGCACACACTATATGTGAACATGACATAGACGGGGGCGGCTGGGAACAGGGGTGGATAAAAAATTGTTTATTTTTTTAAAATAAAAAAATTCAGATTTTTTAAATTTAAATCTGATTTAAAAAAAAAGTAAATACAGGTTTATTTTTAAAAATACATCTATTTAAAATTAAATTATAAATTATGATAACCTATATTAAGGCCTGAAGTTATTATAATCTATTAAAATAATTTAAATTAAATAAATAATATTAAGTAATATGTCTGGTGCCAACTTTTTAAAAAAAAATCAAACGACTGAACTTATTGAAGTTACTGGCTAAGCACCTGGAGTCAGCTTTTGATGGCAGTAGCCTCTTCTGCAGGTGCAGAGAGAATATTTTCTTCATTTCAGTTCATTCACCTAGTTCAGGTGAATGACTAACTCATTAAAAGTTAAGAAACCAATAGGAGTCAAAAGAGCAGAAAAACTAGTTTCCCCTCTTTCATCTATAGGCATGAGAGGTGAGATCTACTAGTTCTAAAATCCTGAAGGACACGTGACCAGAAAAAATCACCTCAATTTATTAACTACAGATATTTCCTTATATAAGAACGGCCATACTGGGTCAGACCAAAGGTCCATCAAGCCAGTATCCTGTCCTCTGACAGTGGCCAATGGCAGGTGCCCCAAAAGGAATGAACAGACAGGTTATCATCAAGTGATCCATGCCCTGTCACCCAATCCCAGCTTCTGGCAAACAGAGGCTAGGGACACCATTCCTGCCCATCCAGGCTAATAGCCATTGATGGACCTATCTTCCATGAATCTATCTAGCTCCCTTTTGAACCCCAGTATAGTATTGGACTTCACAACACCCTCTGGGCAAGGAGTTCCAGAGATTGAGAGTGTGTTGCATGAAAAAATACTTTCTTGTGTTTGTTTTAAACCTGCTACATATTAATTTCATTTGGTGGCCCCTTGTTCTTGTATTATGAGAAGGAGTAAATAACACTTCCTTATTTAATTTCTCTTTACCACTCATGATTTTATAGACCTCTATCATATCCCCCCTTAGTCGCCTCTTTTCCAAGCTGAAAAGTCCCAATCTTGTTAATCTCCCCTCATACGGAAGCCGATCCATACCCCTAATCATTTTTGTTGCTCTTTTCTGAACCTTTTCCAATTCCAATATATCTTTTTTGAGATGGGGCAACCACATCTGCATGCAGTGTTCAAGGTGTGGGCGTACCATGGATTTATATAGAGGCAATATGATATTTTCGGTCTTCTTATATATCCCTTTCTTGATGATTCCCAATATTCTGTTCCCTTTTTTGACTGCTGCTGCATATTGAGTGGATGATTTCAGAGAACTATCCACAATGACTCCAAAATCTCTTTCTTGAGTGGTAACAGCTAATTTAAACCCCATCATTGTATATGTATAGTTAGGATTATGTTTTCCAATGTGCATTACTTTGCATTTATCAATATTGAATTTAATCTGCCATTTTGTTGAATTTCATCTGCCTTTCTTTAACAAATTAGTTACCGTATATACTCGTTCATAAGCCGAATTTTTTTAGTAAAAAAGGGAAGCACCAGAGAAGGGGGTCGGCTTATGAACGGGTATAGAGAGGGAGAGGTGGGACACAGCCCCTTCCCCCAACAGAGGGAACAAGGAGAGGCAGCAGAGCCAGAAGGGAAGAGGCAGGGCCAGAGTCTCTCTGCTTCTGGCCACGCTGCTCTCCCCCACAGCCTCCGAAGCAGCTGCAGCTCCGGGGCTGGCAGGCTGCAGCTGTGCCGCTCGGCCCCGTCCCCCAGAGTAGGCTGTGGCCGCGCCGCCCGGCCCAGCCCAGCCCGCTGGAACATGCTGTGGCCACGCCGCCCGGCCCAGCCCAGCCCGCTGGAACATGCTGTGGCCACGCCGCCCGGCCCAGCCCAGCCCGCTGGAACATGCTGTGGCCACGCCGCCCGGCCCAGCCCACCAGAGCAGGCTGCTGCTGCGCTGCCCAGCCTGCCGGAGCAGCTCCAGCCAGGTCAGAGACATCCTCCCCTGGCCCTCCCCAGATAAGGTAGGAAGGGATGGATGGGGAGAGTGTGGGGGTCCTGGACTAGGGGTGGGGTCATGTGGGGGGTGGTCACAGGGGTTACTCCCCTGACCCCCAGCTTCTTCCCCCATAAAAATTTCCCCACCAGTTGCTGTCCCGGCCCGTCAGTGTAAGCAGCTGGCGCACCGGGACACTTTGTTTAATTAGGTTTACTTTCGTGCCCGCGGACACTCGAGGTATACAAACCACCTCGGCCTGCCAGCAGCTTATCCTGATGGCCCGAGAGCCAACGTTTGCTGACCCCTGAATTATAGTGTCGGCTTATGAACGGGTCATAAACATTTTCCATTTTTACTTATCCATCTTGGGGGGGTCGGCTTATAAACGAACCGGCTTATGATTGAGTATATACGCTAGATTTAAATGCAACACATAACTTGATAAACTTTTTTCTTATGTATTCAGCACATTTTTTTTTATTTAACTAAAAATATTTTAAAATACTGTCTGTGCATTTTTAACTGAATTTGAATTTTTATCCAAATAAAGCTGGACAGAAATTAGAAATAAAAAATTAATCATCATCTAGGAAATCAGAAATGCATCATTCATTTTCTAACATAATAAAAATGTAAAAATCAAGAATCCAAATAAATGTAATTTCAGCTATATAATAATTGCTTAAACCCATGTATAAATACAATGTATCCTTCCTGATTAGCAAAAAGAAGTACCAAATTTAGTGTAAAGTCTATATTTATTGGAAAACCAACATGTTCTAATGGTTATCAATCAATGAGAATCAACCTTTCTTTAGGAAAATAACTAAAAAGTAAAAATGCAAAACATGATTAAAATCAGTGATTTAAATCAACCAGCTCTGGCTTGAAAGCAGATTACATTTCTTGCCATTGCTACATTTAAATTCTCCACCCTAGTGTAGCAGTAACACAGGCTCCTGCCCCGAATTCACCATTATTAGTATTGCCATCTGCTCTGTGGAGCCATATAGATGTGCTAATATGCCTAGTAAGGAATCGATTAGTCAAAAAAATGTCCGTGAATATTTTTTGTTGTCTGTATTGTTACAGACATACTTGCTGACAGGTATTTTGAAATACATTACCAAAATAATTGAAAATGGCGTCATTATATTGTGTTATTTTGACAAATAAAATATGCAGAATTTTGCAGAATTCTTGATTTTTTGGCACAGAATTCCCTCATGAATACTATTTGTTTCTGCAAGTAATTGAGTCATTGTGTGATGAACACTGCACCACGTGAGTATCCCCATTGAAACAAATGCTTTGCCAGACTGGGGAGTTAGTGAATGGCATAGCTAATATCTAGCATAGTACTCAGCATGTCACTGTACAATCACTGGACTAGAAATGAAGACAATAGATTAGAAGTGCAATGGGAGTGGAGGCTACAGCATGGCAGTGGGGAGCGCACCCCACTGGCTGCAGAGGTAGGGGATCACCCTGCCACCCGCGCCCCCTTTGGGACATGGACTTGGCAGTGGGGCTGCACCCTAACATAACGCAAGGGCCAGGCCTGCCCCACCCTGCTCCAAGGGCCAGGCCTGCCCTCTGGGCCAGGTGCATGCATTAGCAAGCGAGAGGGACACTCTCTCACGGACACCCAGATCTGCCCCCACAATCCAGGTGTGGGGCAAGCAGGCTCAGCCTACCCCACAATCGAGGTGTGGAAGGGTTAGTGTGGGGGAGCCAGGTGTGGGGTCAGAGTGTTCTGTGGGGAGCAATCTGAGTGTGGGCGGCTCAATGGGGGGGGGGGGTTCCAGGTGCAATCTGGATACACAGGGACTCAGTGGGGGGTTCCAGGTGCAGGAAGAATAGGACCCGGGGGG